>NC_090734.1:54676838-54681838 GCF_036898095.1 Palaemon carinicauda
AGGGGGCCTACAATGTCGACGTGAATATGTGCGAAACGACGCTATGGTTGAGGAAAGGTGCCAAATCCTGAATCCGTGTGTCGATGTACTTTGGAAGTTTGGAAAGAAGTACAGGAGCGGACCCAATCCTTAGCATCCTTAAAAATGCCGTGCCAAATGAACTTCGCCTTCAGCAGCTGTGCAGTAGAACGGCAAAAGGGAAGTGAAAGTGTGTGAATGAAATCAAACACCTGCCGGCGCATGGGAGCAGTAATCCAAAGTCGCGGTCTACCAGTACTGACGTCACAGAAGAGTGTAGTGTTGAAGTCTTCGAGGGGGAAGTCTTCCCAATTGAGGGACGCCCAGGATGTCCCACATGCTTGATACTCTGGATCCTGTCTTTGGGCCTCAGCCAGGGTCTTGTAATCCAATCCCAGTAGAACGGCAGCCAACGTCGACTGTCGAGTGAAGGTGTGCACCAGAGACATGTGATCTGTGAGAATGACGAAGGGCGTACCTTTTAAGAAATGGCGAAAGTGACGGACAGCCAAGTGCAACGCCAGCAATTCGCGATCGAAGGTAGAATAACCCGATTCTGCCTTGGACAGTTTTCTGCTGAAGAAGGCCAATGGGCGGGGCGAGTCGTTGACCACCTGTTCGAGTACTGCACCAATAGCGACGTCGCTGGCATCGGTGGAGAAAAGGAGAGGGGCATATGTGATAGGAAAAGTGAGAGCTGCAGCAGTTGATAGGGCCTTCTTTGCATTGCAGAAGGCTGCTTCTTGAAGGGGACCCCACTTCAGGTCCTTTGGCTTACCCTTGAGGGAGGCGTAGAGGGGAGCAAGAGTGGTGGCAATGGCTGGCAGAAAACGGTGATAATAATTGATCATTTCCAAGAATTCCTGCAGAGCTTTGATGGTCGAGGGCGCGGGGAATTCTTGAACGGCTGCTACCTTCTCAGGGAGGGGATGGGCTCCTTCAGGAGTGATGAGGTGGCCTAAGAACGACACTTCGTTGGCGCTAAAGGTACACTTGTCTTACCGCACTACAAGGTCCTTTTGTTGCAGGCGGTCGAGCACGATGCGCAGGTGACGGAGGTGTTCCTCTTTTGAGGAGGAGAACGCAAGTATGTCGTCCACATAACATACACAGAAAGGGAGGTCCCATAAGCTGCCATCCATGAGACATTGAAACGTGGCCCCAGCATTACGAAGACCAAAACAGGAGTAATTGAAGGTGTATGTACCAAACGGAGTGGTGATGAGAGTCTTGGGGATGTCTTCTGAGTTCATAGGGCGTAGGCATCCGTGGGTGCGCTGATGTGGAGAGTGAGGTTAGAGGGGGCGGGTTGAAGAGGTGTCTACAAGTACGAGTCTGCTTTGACCAATCGTCGGTGGGCGACATCGACCAGAAGGTGGAAATGAGAGAGGAAATCCTCACCGAGGATTGGCATTGTGACGTCAGCAACGAGAAACTTCCAATTGAATTTACCGTTTCCGATCGATAATGTGAGGTTCTCGTAACCGTAGGTGGGTATCGCAGATCCGTTGGCAGCTACCAAGCGGACGTCGGCAGATGTAGACAGACTACGTCGTGCCTTGAAGAGTTTCCTTGGCAAAAGAGAACAACAAGCACCCGTGTCTACCAAAAATCGCACGCCTGTACCAGCATCTAGTAAAAAGAAAAGATTAGAAACATGGGAGGCCACTGCCACAAGCGATGGCCTACTTACACGTTTTTTGGCCGCTAACAATCCTTGACACATTTCTTCATGGTTGCCCCGAATCTGAAGTGGTAGTAGTAAAACTGCGGCGGATGGGAGGTAGTAAGTGCCTGTAGAAGTCTTTGGTTTGGGCGCGAGCGATTGGCGGGTGACGGGTGGCTTCGTCGCGGCTTTGGCACGTCACGGAGTAGGCGTGTATGTCCTACGGCATTCAGGTCAGCTTCGGTTGACGTTGAATAGGCATCCTCTTCGTCAGGGGTGGAGGCGTTGATGGCGATCTTGAAGTAGCTGTCCATAAGGGCGTCGGCTTTGGTCATCAAGTCCTATATGGGTAAACTATCGACCTCGGGTATGGCAGCCCGTATAGGTCCGGGTAAACAGCGTATCCAAAGGGCACGAAGAAGGTTCACCTCACGAGGAGAGCCGTAAGCAGCACTTCGATATTATTTTTAATAAATAAATATAAGGTACCAGTAATTCATATCAGTGCAAATAATTATTTATATTTAGACCCTCAAAGGAGTGGTTGTTGGTAAAATGCTGTTTAATTTCCATGAATTTAATGGTGAACTTATTGAAGAACGGTTTTACAATAGTCTTTCACGTTAATAATTAATTTCTAAATTAGACTGGAATAACAAAATATCTAGAAAATTGCAGGCGGCAACCGTAGACTTCTGCTACATACTTCAGCATTCAGGATGAGAAATCCATGAGTCCCCTGATGTGGGCAAATAGGGGATCATTTCATCAACAGTTGTCTACTCATTGACCCTCGTCTGGGTAATTTCTCACTAGATAATTTGACACTTCCCGGTCAAAAAGTAAATTGTTGGCAGAAAGGGAACTTGGTCCCATTCTCGTCTTCCTTTGGTCTCATAGAAAATTTCTAGTGCTTAACTTGACATCAAATAAGTGCCAGCCAGCTCGGCACTTGGTTTTGGGCCTTGTTTAGGATGGTAGATTAAAGACAATCTATCATCGTGATTACTTTTAGGAGAGAACCACCTCTTTAATCCCACCATTGGCGCAAGTAGCCTAATTTCTCTCTCTCTCTCTCTCTCTCTCTCTCTCTCTCTCTCTCTCTCTCTCTCTCTCTCTCTCTCTCTCTCTCTCTCTCTCTACAAATCAATGTTCCTCATAAAACTCATAAAATACCTATTCACATACGTATACCGACTTATTTCATGTGAAATTTTCTCCTTTACATGACACCACTCGCTCACCCACCTGAATTTCTGTGGAATTCATGTCTTTTTAACTCATCCTATTGTTTACCCAAAAATAATTCATTAACAAATCATCATCAAAGAAAATGCATCTTAACACAATAAATTGAGGTCGTCATCATCAAAAGAGAATGCATCTCAACACAATAAATCAAAACCATCATTATCAAAAGAAAATGCATCTCAGTACAATAAATTAATATTATCATCATCAAAAGAGATTACATCTCATCAATCGTTTATAAAATAATGCAATTTCCTATGCTTATCATCAATATATATTTGGGAAAAATTTCCTGTTTCCATCAAACAATTCAACACAAAATGGAAATATATTATTTTTCTCAATTCTTGATAATGGAATATTTAACACTTTATTCAGTGGGCATGTAAGCCAAAACTAACAATGTTATCAACTGAGCAAGAAATTATGAAATGATTTTACATCTAACTCCTATTCAACTCATATTTTACAATACCTGTGACTTCAAAATCTCGGTTTTATTGATGTAAACACAAAACTTATTTCCTAAATACAATGCAATGAATGGCAAAAAATAAAGGTTGAAGCATACACACCATGAATTCAATCTAATCAAAATGTTTCTGTAATAAAAAGAAAAAAAAACATGTCTTGCATATTATCACTCATAAAGAGTATTACTTATTCGTAATTAATATCAACAAACATATCCCTACATTGCCATGGCAATTTATTTACTCATCAATATCATCATGATAAATCATTGCTATTTAATGTCATCAAAAGAAACATTTTTTCACCTTATTCATCAAAAAATGCAAATTCCTGTTCTAAAATAATGAATAAAATCAAAATGCATGTATATCAATGTCTTAAATCATCAAAACATCATAACTATTTCATAGTAAAGACACTTATTCAATACATAAGAAATGCATGTTTATGTATTTGAATGTTATTTGCACCTTGTCTACATTTCCTGCTCTTCTCAAAAACTTGAATTCTCAAATATATTTCCTTAAAAAAGATAATTCACATAAAAACTCAAATGACAGGAAACTAACATTTCAATGTTAAAACATAAACTTTTAAAGACATTATTTGGCGACAATTTCAATCAAAACACTGTATAAACTCTTTCTTTCACGATTCAATGCAATAAAAACCAACCCCTGTGATTCCACACTTACTCTTTTTAATTTCAAAATGATAGGTGCAATGAATATAACTCTATTTATGTACCTACCTGTGCACTATCCCCTGACTAATTGTTATGGAACTAAAATACCCTTCCAGACATTCAACTTCTATAAGTTCATTATTGGTGCACATTTTACATCTCTTAAATACTCAAATGTTTTCTTCCATCAATATGTTAGCTATATTCAGTTTCATTTTAACACATTGCTCATTTGTTTCTATCATAGATAGTTTTGAATTTAACCTTTCTACATAAATATTCAATTAGAATTAATCAACATCAAAACATAATGAAAATCATTATATACATGCATGTTTAACATTGTTACGCATGTTACACAAAAATGTTAATTAATGCATCGTCTATGGAATGGAACAATTACTCTTTTGCTCTAATGTCATCATTATTTGATAAAATTTGCAAATAAAGTCAATGCACTCGTAAATTATCAATCATTTGTGGGTTTATATTTCAACTGTTTTCATTACCCATAAATTTATCAAAAAAATTTATTTCCTTTGTAATACAATACTTTATGTGCTCCCTTGATTAATTGTTTGGAGACGTTTATTATTTGGACCTGCCTTTATGATCACGGAATACCTACAATATTAAGTTCTAGGATGACACACTTTACATTATTACAATTTTTCATAAATTTCTTACACTCAATATTTGTATGAGTGCTCAGATATTTCTAGAAGGAGTTTAGTAGTCTTTCTTAAATCTACCTGAAAAAAAAATCTGATGTTTCCAATATACCAAGTTTTTCAAAGAAAATTCGTCTTTTTCAAGATAATTAGTATCAGTCTTCAATGTTGCTTTATTTATAGTTCGCAGGACATCCTCAACCCATTTCCATTATTTTATTTGCCCCTTTTATTT
>NC_090734.1:54686838-54689338 GCF_036898095.1 Palaemon carinicauda
TATTCTCCCTCTTTCTATACTAGTTCTATTATTTCAAATGGCTATCTATATTCTTACTAAACCTAGTAACATCATTCTATAGGCTTATTCATTCTCTGTGTCTCCAAGTTCTAGATCATCATCCTGCCAATAGTTAGAGCAGCTAAGGTGAGCCCGTCGACTTCACTCTAATTTCCAGTATTCTTCGAAAGTGTTAATAGCCGTGGATGGCTTGTATTCTTTGACCATGATACCTACAATATTATCTATGTATCTTACTCTTCAATAATTGAGCCACATATCATTTAGTATCGAGATAGACATTTCATTTATGTTGTATATTTTAATTTTACTTATGAGGATCTACTAGTCTAATACATCTATCCTCATTGAGTAATATATATCGGGAGATTTATGAGGAGACTTAGTAATTTATTTTAACAGTCACAGTGTTCCTTATGGGGTGTTGGCTGATAGATAATATTTCATGATTTGTACCAGTATATAAAAAGTATTAGCAGGTTTTGGCAGGTTCTAGCGCGGATATTTCTATTCATTTTCAGTTGCAACACTTCTATTCTGCCTAACCTATCACCTGAAATAGCTAATATCTGCCTATTTCACATCTATCCTTACATCTATGCTCCTTATTGTAAATTGTGCCCCTTTCTGATTACCTAAATGTAATCTGTACTCCTTTACATTGGAAATCCTTACCCACCTTTCAGATGAGTTATTTTATCAAGAATAGTGTTAATTAATTAGTGTGCATTGATTTTTCCTTCATCAGAACTTCATTGCTATCTCTTTTGACCGAGTCTAGCATCCTATTTTAACCCTGGATAGGTACGCTCCTCGGACACCCCTTTAAGGGTATACTCGGTCGCGCGCGACCCCGACTCCGAAAAAAATTCAGGAAAAATTTAGTTATACATCAATCTGTATTGTTTGACTTGCTAAAAATACTTCAAAGAATGCTAAAAACTACTGAAAATATAAATGATACCCATCTACAAAATAACTATTTATTGGAAATATATTAAAAATTTAAGTGTACAAAAAAAAAGACTTGACGTAAATATTCACAAAAAATAGAAATATACATATACACATAAATCCCTTTAGGGACACCTTCTTAGATGGCAAAACAACAGCGTGTAATTGCTGGAAATGAGTTGGACCCATAGAAGTCAAGATCTGAAATGAGAAAAAAAGGGTAACTTTTTTTGGCCAAAAAAATTTGTCCAAATTTCATGAATTTCTTTGGGTACCCAAATGAAATAGGAAGAGGCTAATTTTTTATAGAATAAACTCATATTATCCTAGAACAGAAATACATAATAAAATGTGCACTAAGATGTAATTTACTGTTATATCAGGGGCAAAATCTAAAGGTCATTTTTTGACGGCCTAGTTTCACACTGTAAATTTCTTATGAAAATCACTGTATCTCCTATAAAATATGATATTTATGCATTAAAATATACCAAAATATCACGAATTTTATACAGAACAAGAATATATAGAGATATGCCAACTTACCTTTCGGGTATGTCAACAAAATGGCCGCAGACCGCAACAACTCTTACAGCCCAATTTACCACTTGAAATGAAGAATGGGGTTGCAAACTCCATATTATCATCAACATCTCTTTTTAACTCCATTAGAAGTGTGTTGATGACATCCATGCCGAGGGAATACTGCCTGCTGGCCATTATTGAAGATAAATTCAAAATAAATAGAAAAAAATCAAATTTGCAAAAAATAAAAAAAATTCAGAAATTAGCATTTGAGGGAAAATGGACCTCATGGCAATATATGGCATCTAAGCCAAAACCAATGTCATGCAAGTGGTAGACACACCATCCATCCACACTTTCCAGCTATAAAGAACCAAACAAGTATCAACACTGTTCGACAATTTTTAATTATGTAATAACTTTGCTGTTTGATCACTTACCCCTATAAAGGTATGTCAGGGTCGAGGTCGACCCCTGGGGGGGGGGGGGGTGTAAAAAAACGGGGAAGAGGGGAAGTTAGACGAAAATCCATCCTAAAGCAGACAATGGCATGTAGACTAGTCACCCCTTGCAGGTCGATCACTTCCATACTCGAGACAGCTGATGATTTATGGGGAAAAAACAGGTTTTGAAAATGCTGTAGGGATCGCATAAGACCCATCATATCTTTCCAGGGTTTTAAGTTATCCTATCTTCTTTATATCTGCGGGTTATTTTTATTTAGTCATCAATATGCTTCTCTAGGTAAACTCTAGCTTGTTATATTTTCAGTACTGATCAGACTTTATATTTAATTGATAGCATCATAGTTCATTTATTATTCATATGCCTATATCTTCATGTTAAATAGCTGTGCCTAACAGCAACATGTTTCTTTTAATTCATATGCCTCTAGCATCATTTATTTCTATTCTGCCTATAGCAGCATAATTCTATAAGCCTATAGCCTCATTTACATGTAACATTAATTTCTTGGAATTCCCTTTTTATTTATGCTATT
>NC_090734.1:54699025-54709025 GCF_036898095.1 Palaemon carinicauda
GTAGCCTGGACGTCTGGCCCTAGTACTTTCATGCATGATATAAGTTTTCCGAGTGTTATGTTATTGAAGCTATAGGCAAATATTTTATACATATAAGATATTGTTGAGTTTTCTTCTCCAAGATTGTATACAAGAGAGTTTCGATGATTTAGGTAATCGATTCTTACCTCACCTATGCTAGTAGCCTATGAGGCTTTAGTATACTCTCGCACACATCCCCGGTTGTTCTTTTCTCCCCTGGAGGATAAGTTCAATCCCATTCTCCCTCTGAGTGAGCCGTAGGCTTAGTCCTAGTGGTATTATCTGAACAATATTCAGGTATAACTATATTAGGATAGTTCTGTCCTGACCCGCTAACCAGAGTATCTGGTTTTTGAGGTTGGGACAGTACATCAGAATTTTAGTCTTTGGTCTGCGTCTTCCTAGCATAGAGAATGAGTTTCCTTTGCTAGGTTAGGTGCAGACACAGGAGGCTTTGCTTCCCTAGCCCACATCTGAAGGATTCTGTACGAGATGATTCCTTCTTCTAGTGGTCTAGCAGACTGTCCTGTTTGGCTTTTCTCGGGCGGGAGAATGAGTTTTCTCCGTTGCCTGGTGAAATAACTACACCTAACTTGGTTCTGGTTTGGAGGAGGATAGCAAGTATTGCCAACCTTCCTCTCTAGAGACAAACTCTAGGTTAGGATGAGCTTCCCTAATTGCTGGGTGTGTCTCATACTAGAACAAAGTTTACAGGACCCTTATCCCGTTCCCCCCTCTCTTACTTAGTGATGGTCTAGCCATCACATCTCTTAGCCGCAGTCCTACTTCTGTACCTAGAAAAGGTTATGATGGGGGATCGGCTCAGCTCTCTGCAGAGTGAACCCCAGACCTCCCTTGGTCTCCCTTCCATGTCTACTGGTAGAGCCCGGCAGGCTATGGATATATAGGAAGCCTGAATGCTACATTCTCCCCTTCCTTATGTTCACTCTTTCTGGATGAAGGTGGTATGGCAATGCCGCCTTAAAACCTTACATCCATACTGTTTCTCTTGCTAGTGTTTTGTTCTCCTAGCCCGGCTGCCGGCTCAAACGGCTGGGAACCGGGTAGGTGGAGGCTCTCTGGTTCGTAGTCACTGTCGGCCGTCATGGGTATCACTACCTTTACCTGCCGGCAGTAGAAGCACATCCCGAGATCTGCTGGCCACTACGTTTAGCGAGCGGCAGTCGGGTGCTAGGGTTTCCAGTTGCCGACCGGCAGTGATTGCTGGCCGGCCCACATTTGCGAACGAGTGAACTTACGGCCTATTAGTTAAAGGTAGCATACCTTTGAACTATACAGGGGTAAATGCCGGCCGGCGCGTGCCGGCACATGCCGGTACGTGCTGGCGCGTGCTGGCCAGCACGACAGCATGCGATGTACACTTAGATTCAAAAGTTTGCCGACACTCAAGGGGAATCGTTCGTCAGAGGTCTCTAGTGTTACCGTGACAAAACAAAGAAAGAGTTGGTCTTCTTACTACTTTCAAGGAAATGGGCGGAGACTTGTCCAACCTCAGCGAACGCTTAAAAATATTACAAATCGAGTTGCCATATTTCATACTGTGGTATCATTTGTCCCTCGAGTATTCACTACAAATACACAACACACACACACACACACACATACACACATATATATATATATATATATATATATATATATATATATATATATATATATATATATATATATATATATATATATATATATATATATATATATATATATATATATATATATAAATATATATATATATATATATATATATATATATATATATATATATATATATATATATATATATATATATATATATATATATATATATATATATATATATATAATTATCTTCACTATTCTATTGAGGAGCCCAATAGACACTTTCAATGGATGGGTTGGTGGCGGGGGGGGGGGGGGGGGGTACTTAATCCCCGGGCAGTCCGACACTGAAGACTTTGAGGAAATAAGGAAGTCATTTGTATTTTAGAGGTTGTGGAAAGAGGTTAAAAAATTCTTGATACAACTTGTAAAATATTGTATAATTGCCTCAATGTAATTTGATAACCGTTAATGTTTCATGAAATATATCTAACCTAATTCATTATTAGTTCATTTATAGTAGCTAGTAGCAACCGAATAAATAGCCGTTGTTGTTCTAAGGTTGATTAGTAACCAAAGTTAACTATTAACTTTGCATAATAAATAATCTGTGATGAAAACAGTAAATACTGATGACTGCATAGCACTTTGAATACAATCAGAATTTAGTTTATTGAATCTAAAAGGATTTGTATTGCAGTAAATGAGACCACTATTACATTCTAGCAAAAACTTTGAGAAATTTGCTTTATTGATAAATCATATAAAAAAATATATTGTCCTCAGAACGACATAATTTTCCAAGATTTTGTAATGAAAGTAAGAAATACTAATTTTCCAGTAATATATTCTCTAATTTTCCAAAAAAATATAATCTCAGGGGGCATGAGCACAAAATGATTTCCTACACTAATACCTTGGCTGTAAGTTATCAGTGATTATGTAATTACTAGTAGCTTTATCCTCAGAAAATTACGTAGCTTGATTACGCTGACTTCTAATAATCATGATTCAAATAGGCGTAAGTCTCCATGATCAAGTTCCTATTTGTGTTCCTTTCATTCATTCTTTATTCATTCGTTTATTAAACATCCTCGGTATTTTTCAGATAAATTGCCTTGTTCGCCGTTATTCATCTAAGGCCGTCAATTTTAGTTCCTAGTTTCTCACTATTCCTCCAGAAAAGAAATCTCTCCTGAGCGGCAGCAAGATACACCTTCACTTGACCATTCCAACCTGGAACTTTTCGAAATTTGCGTGAAGCCAAGACGAGATATTCCTTAGCTGGATTAGAAAATAAGGCATTTTGAGCACTATTTCACTCACCTTTTTATACAATTTCAATCACATTCCTCTATAATTATTCCAGTTAACGAAAATATCTTGGTTGATTTTAAAGCAAACGGGTAAATTATCCTACAGAGTACTTTCGTAATGAGCATATTAATTGGAAAACTTGTGGTATATGGAGGACTACAGAACATAATGATCTATAGTAACTAAATAGTATAACTTCGAGCCGGACAAATGGTGGAATAAGGAATATTTCTAACGAATCCTTCAAACACTCATAGGACAACGACTCTCTAATTACAGCTATTATTTTTCCAAAATCTACCATTATGTAGATGAGCATTTAAATCCAACAAAATAATCCCGTTATCTCTACTCGATGATAACTATCTCCAATTTTGTCATAGGGCCTCAGTACTTATCAAGCAAATTATAGCTCTTGTAATAAAGATTGAATTAGCAACACAGCGAAGATTTTACAGTATATATCTAAAATTCTAGTTTAAATGTCAATGCCAACCGTTCTTAGCCACAAATACGGGTGAAAAGGGAAAAGTAAAAATTTTTATGAATAAAGGGCAAGCGGGTTGCGAACTAAAGACTGAGATGGCACATCCCCTTGAATCTGAATGACTTGGGAAATATTTTTCAGTAAAGTATCCTTATGTATTCCAAAATGTTCCTATCTATTAATATCCAAAGGCCTATGAAAGTCTTTAGAAATCAATTTAGCATTCTAAAACTATTTTTTGGGAAGCATAATACAATAATTTTTATTGTAGACATTGCAATATCTAGCGAAAATTCCTCCTGTCTAGAAATCAATTTACAGGATAAACAATTACTACATTCTCTCTCTCTCTCTCTCTCTCTCTCTCTCTCTCTCTCTCTCTCTCTCTCTCTCTCTCTCTCTCTCTGATTGACCACAAGGCTCGTATAACTCATTTATGCCGTTTTTATGAATACTTTACAGCATCGAGCCATAAATGAAACTGGAACAAGACTAATGTCAAATATCCGAACAATCCAATGTAGCTGTTAACGGAAGGAATTGTTAGGTTATGCCACTCCATTAATTTCTACATGCTTATACAGATTCTAGATTTATATATATATATATATATATATATATATATATATATATATATATATATATATATATATATATATATATATATATATATATATATATATATTTATATATATATATATATATATATATATATATATATATATATATATATATATATATATATATATATATATATATATATATATATAATGTGTGTGTGTTTTGTGTATTTGTATTGGATAGTTGAGATGTCGAATGATACCACAGCATAAAATATGGCAACAAGATTTGTAGTATTTTCCAGCGTTCGCTGAGCTTGGACAAGGCTCCGCCTATTTCCTAAGAAGTAATAGGAAATGCAACTCTTTATTTGTTTTGTCATGGTAACGCTAGAGACCTCTGACGAGCGATTCTCCCTGAGTGTCGGCGGACTTTTGAATCTAAGTGTACAGTAGTTACTAAATTTGTGGTGTAGTACGCACTGCATTAATAAAGCTACAGTACAGAGTTTGTTATAACACTAAAGTTCTTCCAACATACTTAATGTTATCTTGTAAACCTTTTGTTGAGACCTTACAATATATAGAAAGTGAATTCTTTCTGTATCCATTCTATCCAGTATATTGAAACTTTATTTCAAAGTGTGAGCTACACCTTAATATCCCGCTTAGGAAAATATATAAGGTATTCTAGAATAAGAATTAACCTTAATTTTGATATCTTGGGAGGTTACAGCAATTGGCTGGGCAGGAAATACAAGTATGTGTCTTTCCTTTTTAGCTTTACTATATAAGCTACATGTATTAAGAATAAGGTAAAAGCCTTCACTTGATACTTATGGATTTTCTTCTCTTTACAGGAGGACCATCCGAAATGCGGGAGTATGTTCTGCAATGTCCACAGTAAGAACTTCTGTGGACATGAGTTATGCAGGAGGCACGCAGCATGCACAGCCTCCAAAGGTGATCACCGGTATTAGAACCCTCAGGTATGTATCATATATTCTAACCTGATAACCGAGACGTTTGACACCCCTAAGTCTGCAGAGTCAAGGGATGCTGTTAGAGAAAAGTTGCAAACCTGGGTGAGGAGTTTTCAGAAGGCCCTACCTTGCAAAAGAGAAGATGAGGGCCTACCTTTTCCCTAAGGCATCGACTGATGCAGTCATCCCTCAACCTCATGAAGAGATACCAATCGTCCAGAATCCGGTAGATTCTGAAGTCTCGGCCACCCTTCAAGACATCCAATTGGACGATAGGATGTCAGAGGTGTCGGATTATATAGAGAAGGACCTTCTGGGAGGAGGTCAGGAGGAGGAGCTGAACCAGGCTCCAGAAATAGAAGAGGAAGAAATCGACAAGGTGTCGGTTACATCGGTTCCGGCCCCAGAACCTGTTCCCTCTACATCGTCTGCTATCCCAGATAATCTGGGAAGGACTCTTTCTTCTATTATTGAAATGATTCAACAAATACAAAAGAAGAATTATGAAAAGGGAGCTGCAATGAAACTTTTTGCCCTACCTTGCAAAAGAGAAGATGAGGGCCTACCTTTTCCCTAAGGCATCGACTGATGCAGTCATCCCTCAGCCTCATGAAGAGATACCAATCGTCCAGAATCCGGTAGATTCTGAAGTCTCGGCCACCCTTCAAGACATCCAATTGGACGATAGGATGTCAGAGGTGTCGGATTATATAGAGAAGGACCTTCTGTGAGAAGGTCAGGAGGAGGAGCTGAACCAGGCTCCAGAAATAGAAGAGGAAGAAATCGACAAGGTGTCGGTTACATCGGTTCCGGCCCCAGAACCAGTTCCCTCTACATCGTCTTTCTTCTATTATTGAAATGATTCAACAAATACAAAAGAAGAATTATGAAAAGGGAGCTGCAATGAAACTGGAAATACGCAGACTCGCAGCATCACGTGGGCCCCAGAAGCGACTCAACGTGAAGGATCTTCCTTTGTGCTTGGATACCAACCCTTGGAGGTATGCCGAACACATGTCAATGACAACCGGGAAGATTGTTATATCGAAGAAGTTAGGCTCAATTCCCCTGGAAGATGTGGAATTTTGGCCCAACAAAGACTCTTACCCGGACTGCTATGTCCATCTTTGGAAGGAGCCAGCCTCAAATGAGGAAACGGAGCCAAAGGAGATCATAGTCCTTGACCATAGTAAAGCACAGGCATTACTAGCGAGCTCGATGAAAAAGAGCGGCTTCACGAACTCAAAGGTGCCATCTTTGAGTAGGAAGCTTCCCTCCTTTGTGGCCTCTCCAACCAGAGCCTTTCCCTTCATAGAAAAGGGATATAAGGCAGCCTTGAAGGAGGCAAAGGCAAGGAAACCATGCCCCTCCATTGAGGAATGCAAGCTGTTATCCCTGACCTTGCCATTGGACCAAAAGGACTGGAAGGACGTTCACCTTACCTTCTCAGTCGGGAAGTTGGAAGCTGATATTGCCGAACGTCAGTTTAGTGAGGAACTTCCAAAGCCGTTGGAGTTTCACTTGCGCAGAGAACAAGAGATGAAAGAAAGACTTGCGCCATCGATGTCGTTGAAAACGATTTAAAAAAAAAAACAATGGCAAGTGACCCCAAGAAACAGGACACGTTCATGGTAGTGACCAAAACCCATCTGGCCACAGTTATGAAGGATCTCTATAGCTTTATTAAAGCTAGGAGAGCCTGTAGGGATTTTGTGTTGGCCCCGGCTGCGGTGAGGCAAGAACCAAAGAGACTGATTTCTTCTTGCAATAGGGTAAAGACCTCTTTACCAACGAAATAGTGAAAGAGGTAGTAAACAAAGCCGCCACAGAGAATAGGAACCTTCTCCAAAAGTGGGGCTTAAACCTTAAGAAAAGTCTTCTCTGGATGAGGGTCCCCAACCCAAGAAGAAGACAAAAAGGCCTAGGCTATCCTCTTGGCCAGCTAAGCCCTACGACAGCAACAACAGCAACTTCCTGTGACCGCGGTGCCTCAGATAGTGGCACAACATCCAACCACGTACCAGTTGGTACCTCAACATGTGGCGACACAGTCGCCAGTTTTCAACCCAGCCTTTGGAAGGCAGACTTCTTCCTTTCAATCAAAAGCTAGAGAAACAGCCAAAGGTTCTTGTAGATGCCCTTCAAGGGGAAGGGGATTCAGGGGAGGATGCGGTCAAGGAGGCAAGGCCTCAGGTCCACAATGGAAGAAGCGAGATGCTTCCAGTAGAAGGGAGACTACATCTATTTCGGGATCGTTGGACCTTCGATCCCTGGGCCCAAAGCCTAAAAAAGAATGGACTAGGTTGGTGCTGGAACAGTCCTCCACCTCCATTTCCTCAGTTCTCCCAACAATCTACCCCCATTCTGGAAGAATATGTCAGAAAACTCTTAGTGAAAAGAGTAATTCAAAAAGTAAAGTCCATCAAGTTCCAAAAAAGGCTGTTTTGTGTTCCAAAGAAGGACTCAGAAACTCAGAGTCATTGCGGACTTGTCGCCAAGTTCATAGTGAACTACAAGTTCAGGATTCTCACACTTCAACACAAAAGGACCCTACTGCCCAAAAAAGGGCATATACAGTCTCCATAGACTTGTCAGATGCTTATTGGCATGTTCCAATTAATCGTCACATCTCCTCCTACCTAGTGTTTGAGTTACAAAGAAGATTTTACGCCTTCAGAATCATACCCTTCGGGCTAAACATAGCCCCTATTATTCTCATGGAGCTTGCGAACGCAGCCGTCCATCAATTACGCTTAAAGAGAGTCCAATTAGTGGCCTACTTGGACGACTGGCTGGTGTGGGCAGCATCCAGGACAGAATGTATGCAAGCCTCTAAGATAGTGATCCAAGTCGTGGAACATCTGGGATTCAAGATCAACATCAAAAAGTCTCGACTATCTCCAGCTCAATGGTGGGGAATCCATTGGAATTTGGAATCACATTAACTTTCCATTCCTGGGAAGAAGAGGAAAGAAATAGCTGGATCTGTCAAGAGACTATAGAAATCCATTCAGATATCAAGACGCAAACAGGAGAGAGTGCTGGGCTCTCTACAGTTTGCTTCCATAACAGATTCAGTGCTAAGTGCACAGCTAAAGGAGGAAACAGGAGTCTGGAGATAAAACGCATCAAACGCACGAAGAGATCTGATGAGACCACTACCGACTCGACTGCGAACCCTTCTCAAGCCGTGGTCCAAAACCAAGCAGATGAAGATATCAATACCTCTTCAACCTCCTTCCCCATCAGTTAATATCCATACAGACGCTTCAAAGGAAGGCTGGGGAGGCCACTCTCACTAGAAGAGAGTCCAGAGTGCTTGGTCAAATCTTTCAAGTCATTCCACATCAACATTCCAGAAGCCATGGCAGTATTTCTGACACTAATGAAAGTTCTCCTCGCCACTCGAACCATGTAATATTGGTTCTAGACAGCGAGGTGAGAGTAAGATGCTTGAATCGACAAGGGTCGGGATCACCTTGAATCAACCAAGTGATGTTGGCCATACTCCGTTTGGCGGAAAGAAAGAAATGGCACCTGTCAGCAGTTCACATTCAATCGGTCCGCAACTTGACAGCGGACGCTCTATCCAAGTTCACACCGATAGAGTCAAAATGGTCCCTAGATGCAGGATCGTTCTCCCTCAGCTTGAGCCAAGTCCTGGAGCTGCAGATAGACCTCTTTGCAATGAAAGATAACAAGTAGAATGTGTCCCCGTACGAGGATCCACTAGCGGAAGCACAGGACACTATGTCCCTAGACTGCAACAGATGATCCAGGATTTACCTGTTCCCTCTGCACAACCTCCTTTGAAGATCCTCAATATGAGATCTTTCAAAAGGAAGGCGGCAATAGTGGCCCACAAGTGGCCAATCAGCGTTTAGTTCCCTCTGGCATTGAAACTACGACTGAAGTTTGTACCGCTACCGGATCCAACCCTGAATCAGCGAGTAGGTGTCGTTTGTCAAGGCGAAGAAACCAAAAAGAATCCTTGATTGACTTCTGTTTATTTTCTTCATTCACCTTCATGAGTAAGGTTTAGCTGCCAACACATTATCAATGTGCAAGTCTGCCTTGACAAGACTGATACTATATACCTTTCAGGTCGTCCTTTCTGAGGACAATTTTTAAAAAAATTTCAGAAGGTCGGTGCTAAGGTTAGACCTTCAGCGCCTCTAAGATCCATTTCATGGGCAATAGATAAGGTTTCTCATTATCATTAATTTTGAATAATGAGGAGTGCGCTTTGAAGGATTAAACTCAAAAAGTTATGTTTTTGTTTGCACTTGCTTCGGGGGCTAGAGTTAATGTAATAGTGGCTCTCTTGAGAGGGGAAGGCCACGTTCAGTTCTTGAAAGGAGAACTGAATCTGTTTCCAGACCCAACATTTCTTCCCAGGAACAAGCTACCCACCAACAGGTGGGGTCCCTAGAGAATCTGCCCTCTGAAGGAAGATGCATTTCTATGTCCAGTGGAGTGCCTAAAGGTCTATCTTCATAAAAATTCAGACTTTAAGGGAGTACAGCTGTTCAAAAGAGAAATCTTAGGTTCAAATTTTATCTCTGAAACAACTAAGGGCGAAACTCACCTATGTTATTCGCAAAGCGGATACAGACAGTACACCCGCAAGTCATGATCCGAGCAAAGTTGCCTCTTCCATAAAATTTCTTTAATTATATGAACTTTGAACATCTTCGTTCGCACACCAGCTGGTAGTCTTCCAAGATGTTCTTTTTGCACTATGCGAAGCAAATGGAGCAACTCAAGAGGTCTGTGGTAACAGCAGGTATAATTCCTAAAACTTCTGTTTAAATCTGCGAGGAACAGTGTAATTGATTTGGGACAATTAATTAAGAGGGTGGGTGTGTAGTCACAGTCTGTTACTATACACTGAGCGATAGGCCACTAACGTGTCCTTACGAACTGTTCCATGGACTTTGGTGAACTATAGCATAATACGGACACTTGTGCCAAACGTTTCTTACGTTAGTGTAAATAAACAGTAATACAGACTATATCATTATTATTAATGA
>NC_090734.1:54714025-54734025 GCF_036898095.1 Palaemon carinicauda
TAACTGAATAAAATGGAGTTGACACAAATGAAACCTCATTTATTCCCTTCAACTCCTACAAAAAAATATATTCTCATCTTACAATAGAAATTACTTAAACCAATATCCTTTCCAATATCATTTAGAGCTGTTGAACTGAAAATCGCCAAGGACTTCAAATAAAAATTTATAAATCCCTATTCACCTTTTTCTTTCGACAAACAAAAAGCATCTCTAACTACAGGGTGCTAAGTGTCCAGTCATGTATATCGGAAGATATGCATATTTATTTGAGCAATGGGTGTGATACATACCAAGCATTGGACAGAAATAGTGAATTAACAATAATAGCTCTTTGGAAAATAGACAATTGTCTTTGACTTAGCATATATATTAATATTTTATTATTTTGAGCTAAGGGAGACCAATTTTCTTCACAAGTAACCTCAAAATTACTATGATGAATTATACACCAAATTATGTTATTTTCAAGAGTTTTCAAGCAACTATTCGGCAAGATTTTTTTGGCTTTCCCATTTCCCAAACCCAATTATAATTACTAGTTTTGTCCCTGTTTAGTTGTGAACCTGTAGCATGTTCAAACCAATGTACTTCTTTATAACAATTTCCAACTGACACATCAATTGATAAGATCAAGTATGAGTTATCTACATAACCTTGCAGGCATATATTTAAACTGTTTGGAAGGTTAGGCCCTATTATCTCGTTATTACCCTTTATTGCTCTATAAAAAGGTTGTTGAAATATACCATATAACAGCATTGACATCGGGCAGCCAGGTCTTACAGGCCTTTCAATGCAAAAAAGTGAAATCCTAAAGCTATTTACCGAGATACTACTTACACAATGTTTGTACAATATTAGAACTAGAGCCACAAATTCATATGGTAAATCAAATTTCTTTATTACTTTAAAAACAAAATCCATATTATCTCTATCAAAGGCCTTAGACTAGTGTAAGCCTAAAATTCATAAGTCTTCACTCTTTTATTTTGCATGAAAAATTACATCTCAAATCGTATTATTAAAATTCACAATCGACCTTTCCTTCACTGCACAATGTTGTTCTGGGGAGATAATCTTCCCAATAACTCATCTTAGCAAAGATTTTATAGTCAACATTCAGTAAGGATGTAGGTCTCCCATTCTCCACCAAGGATTTATCTCCTATTTCAGCTAATAATTTTATTACACTCAAATTTTCACTATCTGACATATATTTCACAGTCACAGTGGATTTGAACACTTCCATAACGTCAGATTTTATTATAGACCAACACTTTCTGTAGAATTCTTTTATTATTATTATTATTATTATTATTATTATTATTATTATTATTATTATTATTATTATTATTATTATTAGTAGTAGTAGTAGTAGTAGTAGTAGTAGTAGTAGTAGTAGTAGTAGTAGTAGTAGTATTACTTGCTAAGCTACAGCCCTAGTTGGAAAAGTAGGATGCTATAAGCCTAAAGGCTCCAACAGGGAAAATAGCCCAATGAGGAAAGGAAATAAGGAAAAGCTACACGAAGTTCAAGAACAATATTAACATTAAAATAAATCTTTCATATATAAAGTATGACAACTTAAAAAAAATAACAATAGGATAAAAACTTCAAAATAACAAGGAAGTCCATCTTAACCTGGTGATCTCCCTTTACACATACTCTTGATAGCATCAAAAACGTCAATTTCATCTAATTCTCTACTTAACAAACTTACATCTTCTTGATTTAGGGCAGAATGGCATAGGTTAAGAAAATAATTTTGACTTTTCTCCTGACCTGCTAAATTACTAAGCAATTTTTCAAAGTGTTCCTTAAGATAAACAGAAATTCCTCCAGTACTTTCTATAATGGAATCATCTGCTTGTTTTATGTTAGTAATGAGTGCATGATTTCTCTTTTTCTCAGTGCCATTTAGATGTGAAGATATGTTTTCACCAATTGTACGATCATCAAGTTTGGATCTTATCTTTATAACATATAATATTTCATTCTGGATGTCACAAACCTATTTTTGCGAATATTAATATTTTCACAATTTCTATTAGTTTTATATTTATTATCATAAACTTAACGCAATATTCTTGGTAATAAGTTCAGCCAACAATGATTTTCTTGTTGAGTATTTCTACATAACTTGCCCAAGAATATTTTACATTCTGATTTTGCCCAATCCCACCATACAAGTATGTTATCAAATATACCGTTTTTCTGCTTTATAAACTGCCATATGTGAACATAATGTTCTTCAATTTCACCAGAATCTAAAACTTTAAAATTTAGCTTCCAATACCCTGTGCCATTTTGTGTGTGTGTGTGTTTGTGTGTGTGTTAATGCATAATTTCAAAGCAACCATACTATGATCGGAAAAAAACGTATTGGAATGATGTCTGCAGATGTTATGTTATCAAATAACTTTACAGTATAAATCATGTGTATTCTGGATCCATACTTTCCACGTATGTAAGTGTATTCTAGTATACTGTTTGTGAATTTGTAATTATCTTTCAAAGCAAGGTTTATGACTAGAGTACTCATAAGATTACACGGTGAGGCTTTGTTGTTTATACTACAATATCTTGTGCATTTTATAAAGTTGAAATCACCTCCAGAAATAAGGTAATCATCATTTTGTCAGAATTAAGAGGGTTTTCATTCTTAAAAAGTCTTCCCTTTCAGCAAAGTTACTTGCACCATATGGACCATACAAATGTATAATAGGTATAATGCAGTTTTTTGGGTTTAGGCTATGTCGTCCTGATGGAAGGGTTTCTTTAGGTAGCCTTGTAAGGGATATTTGCTAAAGCGATACTCCCAGAGAAATAAACCGAAGGTCTTCGGGATTCTAACTCCTGGCTTGAGTATTCAATGAAGGATATCGCATAATATCAAGAGACGTATTTTTAGATATCACACATAGTGATCTTCACCCCGAATAGATTTAACTATTTGGTGAAAGGGGGGAAGAATGGCGAAACAATAGGGTTCAGATCTAGGTATCAGGTGGACCTCTTTCCTCATTACTACTATGACGCCATTCCTTTTATTTTAGCTCTCTAAGCGAGTTGTGCTCCCGTTAACCCGGTGTTGTGTTACAAGTTTTTGGAAAATTCCTCATGCAATCACCAGCATTTTCATCCTTTGGAAAGTTGAGTATTAATTCTTTTCTGTGTATAATTTGAATCTCCCTTTTCAAAGTTAGATTTCTATAATTCAAGTGTGTTTAGGCGAACCTTGCCCAGACCGGAGGCAGCCATTTTACAACTGCAGTCGCCAGTTACTATTGCATTCTATTTAGTCAGTAGACCGACAATTCCCGGTATTAAGCTATAATGTTAGCTATTTAGGTAAATTATACAAGTGGTGATCTTGCTTACATGAATTTTATTCCTCTGCCTATTATGTGACTTTACTGATCATATACAGCTGGAGTCCCGGCGTTACCAAACCATGGCCGGGGATCCTACCAGAGCGAGACTACTCTCGCTCACATATACGTTATTAAAGTAATTCCCCATGTTTAGCCTCACCCTATCGGTCCTTATTGACTCAGATGAGAACTTACATTTTCTAGAATCTATGGATAAGGTATGATGTATATTCTCTCTTAGAGAAAAGAGGCTAAACCCTTCCTTCATCCCTGAGTGCCACCGCCGCTACAGGCAGCAACCACTGTCTTCTTCATCGCAGTTGAGCTCCAGCTTGGATTTAGATAGTGACAAACTCAGGGTGCCCTTGTCTTGCTGCCGACAATGTCACCAGCAAAGGAACCATGTTTCCTTTGCCGTCAATGATGTCGTCAGCACAGGAAGCCATGCTTCCTTAGTTCTCTGTTGAAGGTAGGCGGCATACCTGCCGCCCCCTCTCATTTCAGTGAACTATAAGATCCTTACCCTTCCCCCTTCTGTCCTTTAGTGACAATATAGCTGTCACAATACTCTTACACCAGTATTCCGACAGTCATCCTGGCTTGCTAGGTTGACTGTGTTAGTGGCTGGTTCCCTACCAGCGGCTGTTAGTTCAGCCGCCTCAGCCCCTTCCTCCTTACTTCCTTTCTTCACAGGAAGAAAGGAAGACCTTTTGTGGATGGGTGGAAGCCAGAATCTTATCCCTTGCATTGGAACTCTCATTCTAGAAAGGAGACAGTAGGCGGCATGATAGTCCTCCTACACTTCCAATTGTTTTGTTAACCATAATAATAGGAATCTCTCCTTCCTTAATGCTTTCTCTCTCTCTCTGTCAGTTAGTGCCGCCAGGTACTAACCTAGCCCTGGCTGTGCCGCTGGCTAACTACAGTATACAACTATACAGAAGTACAAATGTTTTCTAACATGCTCTGTGTTTCTGTCGCAGTCTATTGTTGGGACCACGATTTTGTGTTGAGTCTGAGTACTCCCTCAACACCCAGATGGTTTATTTCGATCATCAGGACCTTAAAAAATCCCTGATCAGTGTTGATATATACTACAGGTAGATAACGTTAGTATAGACACTTTCTAACTTTAACTCTAGTTCCTAGAGTTACTCCTACCTCATATTTTCCCTATCAGGGAAACTAAATATTAATTACTTATGGAGGTCTCAGCAATGGCCTGGGAGGGGAAACACAGATATGTGTCTTTTCTATTTCCTTTCAAGCTTACTATCCTAAGCTACCATATACGATAGTAGTTACTATTGTTGATAAAAATTTAATGCTTTTATATCACTGATATAAAAATTAAACACTCATTGAGCCCCTTTTCCTTTACAGGAGGAGCCAATGGAGAAGTGTGCAGCCTTATCTTGCAACCACAATCGCAAATACTTTTGTAGCCACACGAAGTGCAGGACTCATGCCCCCTGCTGCATTGTGTCGAGAGTCCTCAAGTATTGGGACCTGAAGGGTTGCCCCTCTGTTCAACACTGCTGGCCAACGGCTTTGGAGAAGCTCCCTTAGTCAACACAGAAACTAGGTATACAGCGTGGGGGACCCTTCATAAATGGCTAAGTAGATTCCAAAAGAACTTTCAGTGACCATACTTACTCGACGACTCCCTAAGGTGCATACTGTTTCCCAAGGCTCTACCAAAGGTGGTGGGTCCCCAGGAACAGGTCTAGTCTTCCTCATACAAATGAAGATCGACGCGGACATAGATAGGACACTGGAAGGCATGGACATCCACCAAGAAATTATGTCAGAAGTATCCATTGACACTGAGAAGGACCTACTACAAGGAGGTCCTGAAGAAAACGTAGAACATTCATAAGCGGAGGAAGAAGGATCCGTTTTGACGGCAACCGAAGACCCTCAGTTTGCCGTGGCGGCATACCAACCTATGCCATCAACTTCTTCAATCTCAACTCCACAAACAGTTGCACATGCCGACACGAACGAAGTGATCCTCACTTCGATTCAATGGATGATGGAGTTGTTCCAAAAGGAACAAGAGACAATGAGAGAATCCCTCAGGCAACAGCAGATACTGTTGAAAGGAGACGGCGGACCACCATGTATCTACCAAGGGCTCCACTAAGAACCCCCTCAAAGTGTTAAATCTCCATCACCGCTCCGAAACCAACCCCTGGACGTATGCAGAGCCTATGACCATGGTGAATGGGAAACTGTTCATCTCGGAGAAGTTGGGGACCAAACTGATTGAAGATCTTGAGTTCTGCCGTAACTTTTCAGCTTACCCAGAATGTTACGTGAGACTGCGGGATGAACATGCAGCCCCTGAGGAAACGGTACCCCAAGATATCATTATCTTCAAGCATGACAAGGCGCCAGTCACCCTCCTGAAAACCTTGAAAGGAGCATGGTACACCAACTCCAAAGTCTCAGCACTGAGCAAGGCACATCCCACCTTTCTTCCTCCTTCCTCCATCTCTTTCCCCCTTTTGGAGAAAACAGTAGACTTTGCCGTCAATGCAGTCGACGATGGTAAACCCTGCCCAACCCTAGAGGAATGCAAACCCTTCTCTCTAGCACTGCCTACCTGCAAAGAGAAGTGGAAGGATGTCCACCTAACCTTTTCCGTCTCTAAGTTGGACCCAGAGATAGCAGGCCACCAGTTCAATGAGAACCATCCGAAGTTGCCAGACCATCTTCTGAGGATGGAACAGGAGACGAAGGAGGGGCGTGTGGCCTCCCTTTCTCATCACAACTGCCGGGAAATGAGTGTACAGAACGCCCCATAAATTTTCTTTTTCCTGGCTAAGTCCAACATGGATACCGTTGTGAAAGACTTATATACTTTCTTCAGAGCAAGGAGAGCCTGCAGAGTTCGTTTTGACCTCAACAACCATAAGGCACGAACCAAGGAAACTGATTACCTCGAACACCTGGGGTAAAGACCTTTTCCTAAAGGAATTGGTGTAAGAGATCATAACCAGAAAAGCCATGGAGAACAGGAACCTTCTCCAAAAGTGGGGCATGAGCTCAAAGAGGAAATCTTCCTTGGACGGAGGTCCCCAGCCCAATAATAAAAAGGCAAGGAGACCACGTAGACCTGCACAGCTTCCTGCTGTGGCGATGACCACAATGCCTCGGACCACTTCCAAAATGGTCCCTCGACAACTGGTAGCCCAGTCCCCAGTGTTTAACCCTAACTTTGAGAGGCAGTCGACTCCCTTCCATCATAGTCAGAAATGAAATGGCCCTAAGAGAAATTCGACCGGAGGCAACTCCTTCCTGGGCCGACTAGAACGTGGTCACGAAAACAAATCCACAGAACCCCCCATAAAAGGGGTTCTAGGTAGGAGGTAGACCGTATCACTTTCGGGATCGCTGGACCTTCGATCCCTGGGCTAACAGCTTATTAACGAATGGACTCGGCTGGAAATGGAAAAGAACTCCACTCCATTTTCCAGAATTTTTCCAACACTCCACCCCCTCGTTACAAGAATATACCTTAGATAAATAAGGTAATAAGGGAAGCGAAGTCCATCAAATTCCAGGGAAGGCAGTTTTGTATTCCCAAGAAAGACTCAGACAAACTCAGAGTTATTCTAGACTTGTCTCCACTCAACATGTTCATCGAGAAGAAATCCTATACGCATACTTGGCAACACATAAGGACCCTTCTACCAAAAGGAGCAAACAGAGTCTCAATGGACCCAACATATGATCATGAGCATCTTCTATTGAGCCGCCCTTTCTCCTCCTACCTAGGATTCATGCTACCCAAGAAGTGTTGTGGCGGATGTTGCAAAACAACTCCCACACCCTTGAATCACTAACTGACAATTGTCCCACAACACAAACTTTCCCCTTACTTTATCAACCAGACTCTTGGACAGAAGGAAAATTGAAACAAGACATAACCTTAAAGCTATATTACCTTACAAACTAAAATAATTAACACCAAAAGCATCCACATTCAAAATACTTAAAACTGATCAAACTTAATATTAGATATGCAAAAACCAAAACACCATTCATATAAAAAACCGTAACAAACTTAAAATCAAAATAGACCACAACCAATCTGTATATATTATCTTATAAGACACCGACACTGTCCTCAACACAAGCCAAACTGTCTTTTATGGCAAACTACCACTATCACCGCTTTGTGATCAACTATTCCACTGAGTGGCAATTTGCAAAAAGTACTTCCCTGATTGGGGTCATTGTTATCATCATCATCATATTCATCATCATCATCATCAGCAATCTTAATTCAAAGGCCAAGTCATCGTCCGTTCAGAAATCCAAAAAAAATAGTCCAAAAAAAATCGTATACAGGCCAGGTCATCAACAGTTGAGCAATCGAATAGCAAAGTCTAAATGCAATTCTTTATTACAGGCCTGGTCATCAACAATAATTCACTTTCAAAACTTGAGTCTCTCCAAAGGAGGAATCACGGCCTGCCAAAATAAAAAAGTCAAACACTTACGAACACTTCTAACTAACTGAACTATCGCACTATAATCAAAGATAAATAATAAATTTTTCCTATCATTCACAATCACGATATGCAAAGATAAACAAAACTGTACTTACTCAGAAAATCAATGAACACTTCCAAAGCTGGTAAGAAAAATATATAATCCAGCGTTCACACAACAGCCTTAAGCTGCAGTTAAATAAAAAAAGCATTCGCTCCGAAACATTCGCCACTGTCGTAACCTAGCTAAAAACAATGTAAACAAACAACCTCAAATATACCGACAGTCTTTCCCACTAAAAACAATCATTGGCTAACTACCACTTGTTCTTCGGCGCGCACCCCGGACACACAAACACACATACACACACACAAACACACACGCACTCTCTCTTGCGCACGCGCGATTTAGCAAAACTAAAGCAAATGAAATTATCTCTCTCTCTCTCTCTCTCTCTCTCTCTCTCTCTCTCTCTCTCTCTCTCTCTCTCTCTCTCTCTCTCAGGATTTGGCAAAAAACATAAATTAAAATAATGCAAAAATAAATCCTCCACATTCCTCCCCCCTCACTTTGCCAAATCCTTCTCACACAACACTTACATTATTTTTTTCATAACCCAGTCGCAGTTGGGAACGGGACCTCTACTCCGAGTAACTGGGCCCCCATATACTCTCTCATTCACTTCTTCCTGATCACAATCATTCTCTACATAACACTATTCCTATCTAAATCCCTATCATCTAATATATCATGTACAATCATATCTACCTCGTTCTCATCTGGCCCTAAAATTACACTCATTTCTGTAAACAGTTCATCCATTTCATCAAAAACATTCTCAACTTTAGCAAAAAATTCATTCATACTACTAATCATTCTCCTATCTCTCACTCTCGCATTCGTCATCCTTTCTTTTACATCTTCTAATGGAAAACCACACACACTATAAATATCATTCATACTCAGCCATGATTCATCTGTATTAACACATTTATCTTCCATACACACTTGTACATTTACATCCTTGTCATACTTATTTCTATTCTCACCTTTACTTATAAAGTTTTCCCTTCATTCACCCTTACTTAAAGCTCTCGTATCCTTCCTTTTCATATATTCTACTAACACCAACTGTTTACCTTCCAGACCTAAGTCCTCATACATACTAGGTTCACACTTGTTCCTTTTCAACCATTTACTCATCCCATTCTCTTGGATATACTCAGGTACCTCTTTCCATTTACGCAACTGGTTGTGGTGGGCCCTAATTTTTTCCACAATACCACCCACACACAACTTACCCAAAACGTAACTTAATCCACTCGAACCAACTTCTAACACCTCATAGGGACCTTCAAACTTATCACGCACCTTATTTATATTCATTCTACCCTTTTCAATTACTTCTTTAATCACTCTCTCACCAACTTTAAATCTTTCAAACCTCTTATTTGCTTTCCTCCACACATCTCTATCATCCTCCGACACAACCACCCTCGGTCTTATTATCTTTTCAAAATTTAGCACAAACTTACATGGAGACATACCCGTACTCTTATGCACTGTTGCATTGTAAGCCCATAACGCTCTACCAACATACAAATCCCAATCATTATCACATGTACTCATCATTCGCAAAATTTCAGTTAATGTTCTTACAGTCCTTTCAGCCAACCCATTTACACTTGGCATATAAAGAGTCGAATACACATGTTCAATACCACATTCGCTTAACCTCTGCTCAAATTCCCATCCTACAAACTCAGGGCCATTATCACTTAACATTCTCACAGGCTTACACACACACATCGGCAACATCACTTGACCAACCATTCTTGCAACAGTCTCACTCCGTTTATCCTTGATAGGTATTGCATAGGTAAATTTACTCATGTGATCAACCATAACAATCATTCCCACCTGTCTTCTCGCAGTCACAGGCAAGGAAACACAATCAATCACAAACATCTCAAATGGTTCTTTCATACGTAATCTCAAAACAGGCGGATTAGCATGCACTCTCTGATACTTCCCTTTCTGGCAATCTTCACACGTAGTCGCTACATCCTTACACATCTGACTCAACCCAGGTGTAAACAATCTCTCACGCATGCATTCCCATAATTTATTCTTACCCATATGCCCATATCTGTCATGCACTAACATACACATACTTACTGGTGCATTTATCGGAAACACAGGGACATATATATCTTCATCCATTCCTTTATGTAGAAAATAAACAATATTCTTACACACAATAAGTCTCTTACTAACTTTCTTATACACCTCTAAATCAGACGGCCATTCTTCTACCTCAGTACTATTCAACATACATTCACGTAACCTTTTAATTTCCACACATTCATCTTGCATTTCTTCCACCTCCTCTTTAGTCAGTAGATTATCCTCATTCCTCGTAATATCAACCATACCAACAAAATTCGCCATAAATACACTATTATCTTCTATCACAACTACTTCACATCCATTCTTCAGAAGCAAACCACTACCGATATCAACTGATAAATCCTGCAATCTTAAAAAGTCAATTCCTATCAAAAAACAACTAGGCATCTCATTCTCTCCCATTGCAATAAAATTTTGTTCCACCTCCATACTTCCCAGTTTTACTTTCAAACGCACTTCTTCCCAAACTAGCAAACTTCCTTTAACTATCCCATGAATTCTCACACTCGTACATTGCCTTTTCACTTCCCAATTGTACCGCTCTATTTCCTTGATAACACTTGCGCACCTGTATCAATTAAACTACAGTATTCATTCTCATTTATACCCACATACGTCATCATTCTTCCTTTTACACCATGAATACGAATGTTTACTCTCCTATCAATAGGGTCATCCTTATCACACCCATGGTCATCTTCGCTATCTTCCATGCTCATACCACTCGGATTCAAGTCACTCGGACAATCCTCCTTCTCACTCAACAACTTGTAACATTTTCCATTACATTGTAACCTCAATATATACTCCCTTTCAGTCTCTTTATTTGCTCGGTACTGCATCGGACGATTCCACCCAAAATATAAATAAACAGTGACACCATACAACAGACTTACTACCAACAATGCTTTTGATAACAATTCACCCTCAAGCATATTATCCTCCTCCTTATATGCCATTTCTTTCGATACTTCATTCCTAACACTCATTCTAAGCTCATCTATACTAGCAGGTATATCCCTATTCAAACCCTTCAATTCAAAGTTATTTAACCCACACAAAATACATTTATACACCATGTCATCCCCTTCAAAACTTTTTACCACCACTAAATCTTCCGGCAACTTTTCAAAATTACTATCATTCTCGCTACTCTCTTCTATCTTACCATGCATTCTTGACATCGCATCTGCTATCACGTTCTTACTCCCAGGTACATATTCTAGCTTAAAGTCAAATTCATTCAAATCCTCTATTGTCCTCGCAACTCTAGCATTCACAGACTCTTTCCTAATCATGTACACTAGGGGCTGATGGTCAGTACGCACAATAAATTTCACACCATACAAAAATACCTTCAACGCTTTCACGCAAAACCTTATCGCAGCCAACTCCCTTTCAATT
Organism: Palaemon carinicauda; assembly: GCF_036898095.1. Taxonomy (NCBI): domain Eukaryota; kingdom Metazoa; phylum Arthropoda; class Malacostraca; order Decapoda; family Palaemonidae; genus Palaemon; species Palaemon carinicauda. The sequence goes on from NC_090734.1 coordinate 54,725,500, forward strand.
ATGGAATACTTTCGCTCAGCCTTATTAAATGCTTTACTTACATACGCTATAACTCTCAACTGTTCATCTCCAATTATTATTTGTATTTGAACCAATCAACAACCCATACTAATCCCACTAGCATCCGTATATAACTCAAGCATACTCGCATGTTCACTATAATCGGGAAAGGCCAAAGTGACGTCTCTCGCAGCCTCTTCTTTCAAGTTTTCAAATGCTTCAATCATACGCTCATCCCATTTCAGTCTCGTACTATTTCTCTTACCTGTCCACTCATTCAAAGGCTTCTCTATTCCCGAACAATCTCTGACAAACTTCCGACCAAATTCAATTAACCCAAGAAAACCTCTCAAATCGCGCACCGTACGAGGACGTGGAAATTCTCCCACCTTAATCACAAACTTATCACTCTTCCTTATACCCAATTCACTCACCACATGCCCAAGAAATTCCACCTCCCCGGCCAACCATGTACAATTTTCAAGCTTAACTTTCACACCAACTTCTATCAACCGTTCTAATACTGCTCCAAGCAACTGCATGTGTTCCTCAACAGTCTCACTAGCAATCAAAATATCATCAATAAAAACAGTCACCTTCTGTCTATCAAACCCAGCCAAAACTACATTCATCGCCTTCTGGAAGGCAGCAGGCGCATTAGCAAGGCCAAAACTTAATCTTTTAAACTGATAATGATAATTTCTACTTGAAAATGCCGTGATGGGCCTGCTCCCCTCTGCCAGAGGCATCTGGTAATAGCCCCTAACTAAATCTAACTTTGTAAAAACTTTCATACCATGCATCTTATACACACAGTCAGACACTATATTCATCGGAAAACGTTCTTTAACAGTTACTTCATTCACCTTCCAATAATCAATGCACATACGTAAACTTCCATCCTGCTTTCTTACAGGTACAATAGGGCTATTCCAGGCACTCTCACTCCTTTCTATTACACCCATTTTTTCTAACTCCTGGCACTGCTCTTCTATTTCTCTGGCAATAGGCGGAGAAAAATATCGGGGACGCTGATATATGGGGGCATCATTACTAAGAACTATCTTAAATTCAGGCAGCTTTGATCCCCCAAAATCCTCGTCACCGCGACTCAAAACTCTCTGTCTATCCCATAACATCCTATACAATTGTTCCCTTTCTCCCTCACTTTTACTCTCATCTACATTAATTCTTTCTTTCAAACTTTCATAGTCCCAATCGTCATCCTGCTTTATCTTACCCGTCATAACATGTCTCAATTTAACATACCTTTCATCCTCTACATTGACCAACGTATACATACATCTCATGCAATCACCCTCACGTATACCCCATATTCTCTTCCTCCTTACAGTCGGCAACAAGCTCACTTACACCTTCGGCTCCTGCAAATTCAAAATACCATCTTACACATGCACACTTGTTTTCACTAAATTACTTGCTTCCGAACCTTCCACTACATATTCACAATTGTCACTATTGGCAATTCCCAGACTATTCGGCCATGCAACTTTTACACTGACAACCTCACTCTCATCTCTTGACAATTTAACACCTTCTTTTGCACACCTTTCCATACCTTCGTACATACACTACCATCTTCATTCAAATACAATTCCCCACAAAATTTACCCTTAACTTTCATCTTTATCATATTTACACTAGGATGTACAATCATACCTCATTTTTTCAGGAAGTTATAACCTAACAACACATCGTATTTGTCATTTACTCCCTCAACCACATAAAAATCATTATCTTCCATCATCAGCCCCCCAATCATAACATTTTCACGTAACTTTCCTTGCACAGACATACTTAAATTACCGATACCTTTCACTTCACCTTTACACCCCTTAAATTCACACACATCCCTTACATTATCGTATGCATTCCTAAACATTAAATTGACACCACAACCAGTATCAATCAGACCAACTAGCTCTATTCCATTAAAATTTACTTTTGCACTCATGCAGTCATAAGCTCTTTCAACCATCACGTCTTCATGTAGTAAACCTTCACAAACATGCATCACATTCACTTCGCACATACTCGAGGACTCACCCAGCTGAACCCTCTTACACTCTAGTTTCCCGAACATCCTGGCTGATTTACTCCCTTCTTCCTGCATACCCTAGCTACATGCCCATCTGCACCAAATTCAGTACACTTACCCCGTGGCTCCTTGCACATTCTAGCATAATGACCATCCTTACCACAATTACCGCAAATCACATTTATACGATTACTCCGACATCCACTCGCTATGTGCCGAGTCACACCACATCTATAACATTTTATCCCTTTCTCTTTCTTGCACTCACTAATTCTATGCCCTACCTCACCACATCCAAAACAAGCACCTAGAGCCCATCTACATTCATTCTTCTTATGACCTTCCTTTCCACACCTATAACACTTTTCATTACGGACACGACTATCTGACATACCTCGATGCGCACTAACACTCCTATCCCTCCAAACCTGATTCCCTTGCTTAAACCCTTCATTTGTCCTTACAGGTATTCCCACATTACTCGCCCTAACACTACACTATCAGCTACCCCCATCGGTCCTCATATAACAGCATCTCTAAAACTAACAAATTCTGGCACACTTTCCTCAATTCCAGTTCTTACACTCACAGATTTACTTTCTTTCATACACCTATCCAACTCGTAATCCTCGACTATCTCTAAAATATCATCCCATGTCAATCTTTCTTTTGTCCACCTAATTTTCTCCTTCCGTTTCAAATTAACAAACTCAGCAACATTCTTGGGTACAGTAGCCAAAAACTTCTTCATTAACTCCTTATTCTCATTTATACCTTCATCCCCATACTTCTTCCTAGCTAAAGTTTCCAACCTACATACATACATCGATATCGCTTCTCCTGCATTCATCCGTGCTTCATCAAAATCATTCTTACGCTTATACTTAACATTCCCTTTCATACGTTTTACCTGCTCAATTATTCTCTTTATCACACTTTCATAATCAACGTCACCTACACTCATTATCACTCCATACATCGTCAACAAATACCCAGTCAAATATTCTCCTAACTCCCTAGCCCAAACTCTTTTACTATCACCATACTCATCCTGACAATACCTCTCATACTCCTTGAAAAACTCGTATACATACCTACTACTATGCTCATTGAACCTTTCACACCGAGGTACCTCTCTTATAAACACAGTCTTACATATATCACGTTCATTCTCACTGCTATCATCACTGCTATCTTCCTTCTTGTTTCCTACTTCCTCACTAGAATATAAGGAATCTAATTCCACAGTCATACTCCTATCCTTGATCATACTCTTCCTAGCCCTTTTCTTCCTCGCCACTTTCACCCATTCACGATCGTCCTTGCTATCAGCCTGATACTTTTTCTTCTCTTTCTTCACATTACTTTTACCTTTCTTCTCATGATTCCTATCACATTTCTGTTCATCCTTCCTATGCCTTATTCCCTTATCTTCAATCTCACTATCACTATTACTATTACAATCACTATCACTTCCTTTCCCATTATCACTAACCTTAGCCTTCTCATCCACTATCAACCCATTACCCGAAGCTGAGGACACTCCTCCGACTGCACCTTCACCCATTAAAGTTTTCATCATCCCCATGACTTGCCCCATCATAGCTTCCAATCGTTTCTCCGTTCGTTCCTCATTCTCTTTCATCCTCATCTTAACACATTCTTCCACTCTCTCTACAGTTCCCTTCAACTCCCTAAGCTCCTTCTGCATCGCCTCATTCTCCCAGTTTAACCTCTCATTCTCTACTAGCAACCTCTCTTTCTCAACTATCAACATCTGCTCCCGTTCTTTATAATGCCGCAATTCCTCCTCCAAAGCCTTGTTTTTAGCTTCCATTTTTCTTCAACCTTAATCCTAATTCCGTCCTTCGTCTAACAGTCCGGCTTCCTATCGCACCTCGGCAGTCCCTGTTCGGGCACCAAAATAATATGGCAGGATGTTGCAAAACAACCCCCACACCCTTGAATCACTAACTGATTATTATCCCACAACACAAACTTTCACCTTACTTTATCAACCGGACTCTTGGACAGAAGGAGAATTGAAACAAAACATGACCTTAAAGCTATATTATCTTACAAACTAAAATAATTAACACCAAAAGCATCCACATTCAAAATACTTAAAACTGATCAAACTTAATATTAAATATGCAAAAACCAAAACACCATTCATATAAAAAACCCTAACAAACTTAAAATTAAAATAGACCACAACCAATCTGTATATATTATCTTATAAGACACCGACACTGTCCTCAACACAAGCCAAACTGTCTTTTATGGCAAACTACCACTATCACAGCTTTGTGATCAACTATTCCACTGAGTGGCAATTTGCAAAAAGTACTTCCCTGATTGGGGTCATTGTTATCATCATCATCATATTCATCATCATCATCATATTCATCATCATATTCATCAGCAATCTTAATTCAAAGGCCAAGTCATCATCCGTTCAGAAATCCAAAAAAAAAAAACAGTCCAAAAAAAATCGTATACAGGCCAGGTCATCAACAATTGAGCAATCGAATAGCGAAGTCTAAATGCAATCATTTATTACAGGCCTGGTCATCAACAATAATTCACTTTCAAAACTTGAGTCTCTCCAAAGGAGGAATCACGGCCTGCCAAAATAAAAAAGAAAAACAATTACGAACACTTCTAGCTAACTGAACTATTGCACTATAATCAAAGATAAATAATAAATTGTTCCTATCATTCACAATCACGATAAGCAAAGATAAACAAAACTGTACTTACTCAGAAAACCAATGAACACTTCCAACGCTGGTAAGAAAAATATATAATCCAGCGTTCACACAACTGCCTTAAGCTGCAGTCAAATAAAAAAAGCATTTGCTCCGAAACATTCGCCACTGTCGTAACCTAGCTAAAAACAATGTAAACAAACAACCTCAAATATATCGACAGTCTTTCCCACTACAAACAATCATTGGCTAACTACCACTTGTTCTTCGGCGCGCACCCCGGACACACAAACACACATACACACACACAAACACACACACACTCTCTCTCGCGCACGAGCGATTTAGCAAAACTAAGCAAATTAAATTCTCTCTCTCTCTCTCTCTCTCTCTCTCTCTCTCTCTCTCTCTCTCTCTCTCTCTCTCTCTCTCTCTCTCTCTCTCTCTCTCAGGATTTGGCAAAAACATAAATTAAAATAAAGCAAAAATAAATCCTCCACAGTGTGTCCTTAGAGCAATGCCATTCGGACTGAATAAAGCCCCAAGAATACTCACGAAGCCAGCAGACACAATTGTCAAGCAGCTACACTCTGAAGGAGTTCAAGTACTAGCATATCTAGACGATTGGCTGGTATGGGCAGCATCCAAGACTACTTATCTGCAGGCTACCAACATGGAGATCCAGTCCTGGAACACCTGGGCTTCAAGATCAATCGCAAGAAGTTACGCCTTCCTTCAGCTCAGAAATTCCAATGGCTAAGAATCAAATGGTACTTAAAGTAACACCACCTCTCCATTTCATCCACGAAGAGGAGAGAGATAGAGGGATCTGTCAAGAGACTAAACCATCACAAGAGGATTTCAAGTTTGCAGCAGTGACAGAACCGGTGCGAGAAGCACGTCTAAAAGATGCGTCAAGAGTCTGGAGAAAATACGCATCAAACGCTTGATGAGATGAACCAAGGTTGACCCCGACCGAGTTGCGCACGCAGTTAAGGCCATGGTCAACAGCCAAGAGCGAAGCACAAACAGTTCCCCGGCAATCACCACAACCATCAGTGGTGATTAACACGGACGCCTCATTGGAAGTATTGGGAGCCCATTCTCACAAGAGAATAGTGTAAGGGAATTGGTCGCACCAGTTCAAAACCTTTTAAATTAACGTTTGGAAACTGGCAGTTTTCCGGAGGTTGAAGAATCTATCCTCTCGCAGAACAATCCACATCAGATTTGTCCTGGACAACAAAGTGATAATAAAATGTCTAAATTGACAAGGCTCGAGATAACCTCGCATCAACCATGTGATATTAGTCACCTTCTACCTGTCAGGGATGAAGGGATGGTACCTATCAGCAGTTCATCTACAAGGGTTCCGTAATGTGACGGCGGACCCTCTATACAGGCGAAAGCCCATAGAGATAAAATGGTCCCTAGACCCAGATTCATTCTCCTTCACCTCGGAAAAAGTCCCAGAACTGCAGACCGACCTCTTCGCAACGAGCGACAAGAGACTACCTCGTTATGTAGAGGCGATGGACACCTTGTCCCTCGACTGGAACAGGTGGAATCGCGTTTACCTCTTTCCACCATCCAATCTCCTGCTAAAAGTCCTCTACAAGCTAAGATCCTTCAGAGGGACAGCAGCAGTAGTGGCCCCGAAGTGGCACAAAAGCAATTGGTTCCCTCTAGTTCTAGAGCTGAAACTGAAGCTGTTTCCTTTGTCTGACCCAGTATTATTCCATCTAGTCCAGAAGTTGACTGTCTACGCTACATCCTCGAGAAACAACAGCCTACATCTCATGATTTCCTCGCCCTAGCAGCGAACAAAAAGTTTGGAATCTCGAAGGATGAAGTTGACTACATCGAAAAGTATAAGTCAAGTTCAACTAGGAGACAATATGAATCGTCATGGAAGAAAGGGGTTTACTTTGTGAAAACAAGGAAACCGACAGAAATATCGATAGATTTCGGTCTTGCCCTCTTCATATTTGTACACGAACAAGGCATGGCTTCTACTACGATTACCTCGTGTAAGTCGGCCCTGGCTAGACCACTTCTGTACGCCTTTGGAGTGGACCTCTCTAGTAAAATCTTTAATAAGATCCCAAAAGCATGAGCTAGACTTAAGCCAGCAACCCCGCCTAGGCCCATCACGTGGTCCTTGGACAAAGTCTTGCACAATACTTCGAACCTAAACAATGAGACTTGTACTCTAAAGGATCTAACAAAGAAAGTCATTTTTCTGTTTGCAATAGCCCCAGGGGCTAGATTTAGTGAAATAATGGCCTTATCCAGAAACGAAGGACATATCAACACAGGAAAACTAAACCTCTCTCCTACTCCTGTCTTTCTTGCCTAGAATGAGCTACCGACTAAGAGGTGGCATCCTTGGAGAATCTGCCTACTGAAGGAAGATACTTCTCTGTGCCCAGTAGAGTGTCTTAAGGTTTTTCTTCGAAGAACTTCCGACTTCATGGGAGAACAGCTCTTCAGAGGCAAAACCTCAGGATCAAGCGTATCCCTAAGACAACTGAGAGCGAAGCTCACCTTCATTATTCGCAGAGTGGATCCTGACAGTACACCCGCAGGTCACGATCCGAGAAAAGTTGCTTCTTCGTGTAACTTCTTTTAACATATGGACTTGAAAAGACTCCACTCATACACTGGATGGAGATCATCCAGGGTTTTCTACTAACACTATGCGAAGCAAGTCCATGAAATAAAACGTTTTGTGTTGGCGGCGGGTAGTCATAAAACCCGTCGTCTAGAGTTGCGATGAACACTGAACTGTTTTTGCACTTTACAGTGCATTGGGTGCATGGCTACAGTTACCTTCTGGTGCAAATCACAACGATGATTAACACACTGTTCCATATAGGAGCAAATATGACCAATAACACCAGTGCTGAGTGAACGTTTGCGTCACTGTGTTTATGCATTCCCAAAATCTGTACAAGTCATGCAGATTTGGTTCCACATCTCCATTAAGTGGCATTATTCTGATAATGAAATTACATATTTTTCTTTCTACAAGAGAAAATACGGACCCTGATGTGTTTTAATGCTGATCCAGATTCATACCCTCTTGTAACTACATTTGATAATCTAGTTGCAAGGTTAAAATACTAAACATATTTTGTGTCTTATTACTGCTATCTCAGTTGCAGACAAATAAAACATACTAGAGTTTTAATTAGGCCCTAGAAGGTCTCAAACTTGAAATCAAGATACAGATTTTCAAGGTATGTGAAAGGTAATCTCTAAAAGTTTACCTTCCATTCCTATGGAAATTCAAGCCTTGAATCCTTATCTTTGATGTCGACACTTTCCCTGCAAGGGAAGCGCTAAACCAGTTCCAGGTTTAGTGGAAATGACAGTCAATAGGAATTTAACATATAGGTCTAGTAGACCAGAAAAGGAAATCAATTCATGGTAGAAGGCACATACACAAACCCAGAGCTATTGTAATTTTAAGTTAATTTTCTAGCATGCCTCCATCAGGACGACATGGCCTGAGCCCAAAATCGGATTTTGAGCAAAGTGAAAAATCTATTTTTTGATGTGAGTGCCATGTCGTCCTGATGGTCCCTCCCTTTGCTGATCCGTCCAAAAAATTACTTTATCTGCGGCAATTTCTGCTTAACAACAAGAAAAAGAATGGTGTCGTAGTAGTAATGAGGGAGTAGGTCCACCGGGTACCAAGATCGGCACCCCCTTCTTTTGCCACACTTACCCCCTCTCATCAGAGAGTTAAAT
>NC_090734.1:54739025-54749025 GCF_036898095.1 Palaemon carinicauda
TATATATATATATATATATATATATATACATATATATATATATATATATATATATATATATATATATATATATATATATATATATATATATATATATATATATATATATACATATATATATATATATATATATTTATATATATATATATATATATATATATATATATATATATATATATATATATATATATATACATATATATATATATATATATATATATATATATATATATATATATATATATATATATATATATATATATATATATATATATATATATATATATATATATATATATACACACATATATATATATATATATATATATATATATATATATATATATATATATATATATATATATATATATATATATATATATATATATATATATATATATATATATATACATATATATATATATATATATCTATATATATATATATATATATATATATATATATATATATATATATATATATATATATATATATATATATATATATATATATATAGATATATATATATATATATGTATTTTAACTTTAGCCATAAAAAAGTGATTAAGGACGAATGTTCAAATAGGTACATTTAAAAAAAATACACACCTATCGGATATTGTCAGAAACAAAGAAAAATTCATGAAAAATACAGATTATTATATGGTACATTGCTAGCAAATGATTATATGGTACCCCCCAAAAAGAATAAAACTGGTGTACTGTACGTATGATTCGGTAACTTGTTGAAGAATAGTTGTCACCTTTGTCAAAAATAGAGTTTATTATACTAAGGTAACTAATAAAGAATATTGGTTACCTTGGTAAAGATATAACTTGAGTGCATAAAAAATAATTCCTGGTATGTGCAAGCACGATGTTATATATATATATATATATATATATATATATATATATATATATATATATATATATATATATATATATATATATATATATATATATATATATATATATATATATATATATATATATATATATATATATATATATATATATATAAGGCTTACATATTTTATTAGATGGCCAAAGACACTTTATTTTAACATATAGAGCTTATATATTTTATTAGGTGCCCAAAAAATGTTTTATTTTTCTTTATTTTTTTTCAATGGTTTTAAAATGCAAACCTCCTAGAGTCTCTTCAACTACATATTACTAGCGAACTAACCGCTTTTCCTGCACTTCACTTTTCCAGACAATTTTACTCTTTCGAGTGAATAAAATGGCCAATTTCAAACAGCTCTAAATTGAAAACTTTTCAAAAATAAAGGAGTGTTGTTTGGACATCGCAAAACGTTCCCCTTGAGATCCACCTGTCTTTGCTTTAACCTACGCCAAACAAAAATGTTAACGGCGATAAATATCATCACCGTAACGCTGATTGATGCTAGTAACACGTAGAAACGATGCTCTGCCTAAGTCGGTAACGGGTGGTCATCTGGGTTAATTTCATCAACTGCTAAGCCACTCGTGCGTTGTATGGGAGAGGTAAAGATAGGATTGTAGTGGTCCACGTGAAATTCGCGAAGTTGGCCCGTTCCCTTGTGATAGTGTTAATTCCTCGAACTGTGTAATTCTTGGATGTACCGATTCAACCATCTGCTGCAACGAAGATTTGGGAATAGGACGTGGATCCATCCGGGCATGATACATTGAAGCAAGTCTTGTCGTATCGTATCCACGAGCCGTTGTTCAATCTGCAATTGAACTTATTATCGTCAAAGAGATAAAGTTTTTTCAGACAATTTTCATATGTATGGGAGAGAACACCGTTTAGCACTATATATACCTAACTTGCATGAACATATTGATTTTTTATGGAATTCAAAGGAGTCAGCTGTATATACTTTCTTATTCATTGCTTCTGAACAGTGAGTTAATTTATCTAAGTCTTTAATGACCGTATATGTTTCCTTATCAGGGGAAATCAATACGCGTCTTGTCAAATTGGATATTACTGGGCTTGAGTTATTTGTCATGAAAGTCGGGAATGGTGATATCTTGTATGATTGCCAGGCATCGGAAGAATCAAAGGGAACTGTAACCATAATCCTGTAATTTTCAATGCTTACTGTAATTAGGCTATAATAAAATTCTAACCTATATGCGTCTAACAAAGGAATATAACCTATTTTTCCCGTCCGTTCTCCAAAATTAACGTTAAATGGGCCTTCAAACTTAGGTTTTAGTTTGTAATTGAGTCCTCTACGTACATTTACCTGCATGTATACATTATCACCCACGGTATATGTTTTAGTTGACTTCGCTATTTTATCTTGATTCCTTTTCATTCTCACTGCTATCATCACTGCTACCTTCCTTCTTGTTTCCTACTTCCTCGCTAGAATATAAGGAATCTAATTCCACAGTCATACTCCTATCCTTGATCATACTCTTCCTAGCCCTTTTCTTACTCGCCACTTTCACCCATTCACGATCGTCCTTGCTATCAGCCTGATACTTTTTCTTCTCTTTCTTCACATTACTTTTACCTTTCTTCTCATGATTCCTATCACATTTCTGTTCATCCTTCCTATGCCTTATTCCCTTATCTTCAATCTCACTATCACTATTACCATTACAATCACTATCACTTCCTTTCCCATTATCACTAACCTTAGCCTTCTCATCCACTATCAACACATTACCCGAAGCTGAGGACACTCCTCCGACTGCACCTTCACCCATTAAAGTTTTCATCATCCCCATGACTTGCCCCATCATAGCTTCCAATCGTTTCTCCGTTCGTTCCTCATTCTCTTTCATCCTCATCTTAACACATTCTTCCACTCTCTCTACAGTTCCCTTCGACTCCCTAAGCTCCTTCTGCATCGCTTCATTCTCCCAGTTTAACCTCTCATTCTCTACTAGCAACCTCTCTTTCTCAACTATCAACATCTGCTCCCGTTCTTTATAATGCCGCAATTCCTCCTCCAAAGCCTTGTTTTAACTTCCAATTTTCTTCAACCTTAATCCTAATTCCGTCCTTCGTCCAACAGTCCGGCTTCCTATTGCACCTGGGCAGTCCCTGTTCGGGCACCAAAATAATGTGGCGGGATGTTGCAAAACAACCCCCACACCCTTGAATCACTAACTGACTATTATCCCACAACACAAACTTTCCCCTTACTTTATCAACCGGACTCTTGGACAGAAGGAAAATTGAAACAAAACATGACCTTAAAGCTATATTATCTCACAAACTAAAATAATTAACACCAAAAGAATCCACATTCAAAATACTTAAAATTGATCAAACTTGATATTAAATATGCAAAATCCAAAACACCATTCATATAAAAAACCCTAACAAACTTAAAATTAAAATAGATCACAACCAATCTGTATATATTATCTTATAAGACACCGACACTGTCCTCAACACAAGCCAAACTGTCTTTTATGGCAAACTACCACTATCACCGCTTTGTGATCAACTATTCCACTGAGTGGCAATTTGCAAAAAGTACTTCCCTGATTGGGGTCATTGTTATCATCATCATCATATTCACCATCATCATCATCAGTAATCTTAATTCAAAGGCCAAGTCATCATCCGTTCAGAAATAAAAAAAAAAAAAAACAGTCCCAAAAAAATTGTATACAGGCCAGGTCATCAACAATTGAGCAATCGAATAGCGAAGTCTAAATGCAATCATTTATAACAAGCCTGGTCATCAACAATAATTAACTTTCAAAACTTGAGTCTCTCCAAAGGAGGAATCACGGCCTGCCAAAATAAAAAAGAAAAGCAATTACGAACACTTCTAGCTAACTGAACTATCGCACTATAATCAAAGATAAATAATAAATTGTTCCTATCATTCACAATCACGATAAGCAAAGATAAACAAAACTGTACTTACTCAGAAAACCAATGAACACTTCCTACGCTGGTAAGAAAAATATATAATCCAGCGTTCACACAACTGCCTTAAGCTGCAGTCAAATAAAAAAAGCATTCGCTCCGAAACATTCGCCACTGTCGTAACCTAGCTAAAAACAATGTAAACAAACAACCTCAAATATACCGACAGTCTTTCCCACTACAAACAATCATTGGCTAACTACCACTTGTTCTTCGGCGCGCACCCCGGACACACAAACACACATACACACACACAAAAACACAAACACTCTCTCTCGCGCATGCGCAATTTAGCAAAACTAAGCAAATTAAATTCTCTCTCTCTCTCTCTCTCTCTCTCTCTCTCTCTCTCTCTCTCTCTCTCTCTCTCTCTCTCTCTCTCTCTCTCTCTCTCTCTCAGGATTGGGCAAAAACATAAATTAAAATAAAGCAAAAATAAATCCTCCACAGTGTGTCCTCAGAGCAATGCCATTCGGACTGAATAAAGCCCCAAGGATACTCACGAAGCCAGCAGACACAATTGTCAAGCAGCTACACTCTGAAGGAGTTCAAGTACTAGCATATCTAGACGATTGACTGGTATGGGCAGCCTCCAAGACTACTTGTCTGCAGGCTACCAACATGGAGATCCAGTCCTGGAACACCTGGGCTTCAAGATCAATCCCAAGAAGTTACGCCTTCCTTCAGCTCAGAATTCCAAAGGCTAAGAATCAAATGGTACTTAAAGTAACACCACCTCTCCATTTCATCCACGAAGAGGAGAGAGATAGAGGGATCTGTCAAGAGACTAAGCCATCAAAAGAGGATTTCAAGTTTGCAGCAGTGACAGAACCGGTGCGAAAAGCACGTCTAAAAGATGCGTCAAGAGTCTGGAGAAAATACGCATCAAACGCTTGAAGAGATGAACCAAGGTTGACCCCGACCGAGTCGCGCACGCAGTTAAGGCCATGGTCAACAGCCAAGAGCGAAGCACAAACAGTTCCCCGGCAATCACCACAACCATCAGTGGTGATTAACATGGACGCCTCATTGGAAGGATTGGGAGCCCATTCTCACAAGAGAATAGTGTAAGGGAATTGGTCGCACCAGTTCAAAACCTTTCAAATTAACGTTTGGAAACTGCCAGTTTTCCGGAGGTTGAAGAAGCTATCCCCTCGCAGAACAATCCACATCAGATTTGTCCTGGACAACGAAGTGATAATAAAATGTCTAAATTGACAAGGATCGAGATAACCTCACATCAACCATGTGATATTAGTCACCTTCTACCTGTCAGGGATGAAGGGATGGTACCTATCAGCAGTTCATCTACAAGGGTTCCGTAATGTGACGGCGGACCCTCTATACAGGCGAAAGCCCATAGAGATAAAATGGTCCCTAGACCCAGATTCATTCTCCTTCACCTCGGAAAAAGTCCCAGAACTGCAGACCGACCTCTTCGCAACGAGCGACAAGAGACTACCTCGTTATGTAGAGGCGATGGACACTTTGTCCCTCGATTGGAACAGGTGGAATCGCGTTTACCTCTTTTCACCATCGAATCTCCTGCTAAAAGTCCTCTACAAGCTAAGATCCTTCAGAGGGACAGCAGCAGTAGTGGCCCCGAAGTGGCACAAAAGTAATTGGTTCCCTCTAGTTCTAGAGCTGAAACTGAAGCTGTTTCCTTTGTCTGACCCAGTATTATTCCATCTGGTCCAGAAGTTGACTGTCTACGCTACATCCTCGAGAAACAACAGCCTACATCTCATGATTTCCTCGCCCTAGCAGCGAACAAAAAGTTTGGAATCTCGAAGGATGAAGTTGACTACATCGAAAAGTATAAGTCAAGTTCTACTAGGAGACAATATGAATCGTCATGGAAGAAAGGGGTTTACTTTGTGAAAACAAGGAAACCGACAGAAATATCGATAGATTTCGGTCTTGCCCTCTTCATATTTGTACACGAACAAGGCCTGGCTTCTACTACGATTACCTCGTGTAAGTCGGCCCAGGCTAGACCACTTCTGTACGCCTTTGGAGTGGACCTCTCTAGTAAAATCTTTAATAAGATCCCAAAAGCATGAGCTAGACTTAAGCCAGCAACCCCACCTAGGCCCATCACGTGGTCCTTGGACAAAGTCTTGCACAATACTTCGAACCTAAACAATGAGACTTGTACTCTAAAGGATCTAACAAAGAAAGTCATTTTTCTGTTTGCAATAGCCCCAGGGGCTAGATTTAGTGAAATAATGGCCTTATCCAGAAACGAAGGACATATTAACACAGGAAAACTAAACCTCTCTCCTACTCCTGTCTTTCTTGCCTAGAATGAGCTACCGACTAAGAGGTGGCATCCTTGGAGAATCTGCCTACTGAAGGAAGATACTTCTCTGTGCCCAGTAGAGTGTCTTAAGGTTTTTCTTCGAAGAACTTCCGACTTCATGGGAGAACAGCTCTTCAGAGGCAAAACCTCAGGATCAAACCTATCCCTAAGACAACTGAGAGCGAAGCTCACCTTCATTATTCGCAGAGTGGATCCTGACAGTACACCCGCAGGTCACGATCCGAGAAAAGTTGCTTCTTCGTGTAACTTCTTTTAACATATGGACTTGAAAAGACTCCACTCACACACTGGATGGAGATCATCCAGGGTCTTCTACTAACACTATGCGAAGCAAGTCCATGAAATAAAACGTTTTGTGATGGCGGCGGGTAGTGTCATAAAACCCGTCGTCTAGAGCTGCGATGAACACTGAACTGTTTTTGCACTTTACAGTGCATCGGGTGCATGGCTACAGTTACCTTCTGGTGCAAATCACAACGATGATTAACACACTGTTCCATATAGGAGCAAATATGACCAATAACACCAGTGCTGAGTGAACGTTTGCGTCACTGTGTTTATGCATTCCCAAAATATGTACAAGTCAGACAGATTTGGTTCCACATCTCCATTGAGTGGCATTATTCTGATAATGAAATTACATATTTTTCTTTCTTCAAGAGAAAATACGGACCCTGATGTGTTTTAATGCTGATCCATATTCATACCCTCTTGTAACTACATTTGATAATCTAGTTGCAAGGTTAAAATACTAAACGTATTTTGTGTCTTTTTACTGCTATCTCAGTTGCAGACAAATAAAACATGCTAGAGTTTTAATTAGGCCCTAGAAGGGCTCAAACTTGAAATCAAGATACAGATTTTCAAGGTATATGAAAGGTAATCTCTAAAGTTTTACCTTCCGTTCTTACGGAAATTCAAGCCTTGAATCCTTATCTTTGATGTCGACACTTTCCCTGCAAGGGAAGCGCTAAACCAGTTCCAGGTTTAGTGGAAATGACAGTCAATTGGAATTTAACATATAGGTCTAGTAGACCAGAAAAGGAAATCAATTCAAGGTAGAAGGCACATACACAAACCCAGAGCTATAGTAATTTTAAGTTAATTTTCTAGCATGCCTCCATCACGACGACATGGCCTGAGCCCAAAATCGGATTTTGAGCAAAGTGAAAAATCTATTTTTTGATGAGAGTGCCGTGTCGTCCTGATGGTCCCTCCCTTTGCTGGTCCATCCAAAAAATTACTTTATCTGCGGCAATTTCTGCTTAACAACAAGAAAAAGAATGGTGTCGTAGTAGTAATGAGGGAGTAGGTCCACCGGGTACCAAGATCGGCACCCCCTTCTTTTGCCACACTTACCCCCACTCATCAGAGAGTTAAATCTATTTGGGTTGAAGATTGCTATATGGCGTATCTAGAAGTACGTCCCCTGATATGATGCGATATCCTTGATTGGATACTCACGCCAGGAGTTAGAATCCTGTAGACCTTCGTTTTATTTCTCTGGGAGTATCACTGTAGCAAATATCCCTTAGAAGGCTACCTAAAGGACCCCTTCCATTAGGATGACATGGCCTGTGCCCAAAAATAGATTTTTCACTTAGCTCAAAATCCGTTATCGTAACATACGCTTACATATCATTGTACCTCCATTTTGAATTGATTGAAGGATTGAACACTATACACATACAAATAGTTAGATAACTCAAACATGAAATATCTTTAACATTATGTTCTTGAATCAACAGACGGTCGATTTTATAGTACATGATTAAGGGGCACAACTTTCATTCGTTTAATCACCTTATTTAAGCCATTAATATTTAGTGGCAACATAAAGAGCCATAGCAAAGATGAAAAAGGAAACCATTACTTTTCCTTTATATCTGACAACCTATCTTTTCCATTATTTTTTCTTCCTTCCTTTTTTTTCTTATTGGATTTTTCTCTAATTAAGTTTAATTTACCTTCAGTATCTAAATCTATATTCCATTGGACGTTTGGCTTCCCGTCTGAACCTTTACATTAATTTTTCAAATAATTTTTAATATCACTGTCTTTATTTACCTCTACATCCATGTCACATTCTTCAGTAGCTCCATCCACTGATTCATCATTCCTATGCACTGAAACTGCTATTTTGATTTCTTTAAGATTTCCCGGTTCTTCATTTATATCATCCTCAACGGAAAAGAGACTTCCAAAAGTATAAGGAATACGACATTCCTATTTTGAGGGAAGCCCCTTATCCTCAGATAATTCTTTAACTCGAAAAGCTCCTTTCGGTGCGCTTTTTATTGCAAAATATTAACTGCTACTGTCGGTATCAGTTAGAATGTCACTATTACTTGGAACATGACCCTCCAAGTCACGTGATCGATCTTCTATTTCGAATGAGTGTTGATGAACAGAAACATCATCAACATTCATGTTTAAGGTTTAAATTCTGACTAGTTGTTCACCTGCTGCTTCGCATAAGTCATCTATGTGGCCCTCTTCAAGGTTGCTGGATTCTTCTTTATCATTTTCAATACTATTTCCCTCACATGGTTGTTTCACATTTCGTTCCTTACCTGTTGCTTGTTGAACATTAGAGTACCATCTTCTTCCAGTATCCGGTCCTTATCAAAATTCATGCCGGGTATTGCTGTGAAATCATACAAATGGAAAATGTTTAACTGAGGCTCACTATCCATATTACAATTGACTGCCATATGAGAGTCACTTCATCACTTTTAACACGTCTTTTTCTGCCAATTGTATAAAAAACCTACAACATTATAACCACAAATACTGATGGTGCATTGGATATTTTTCTTTATTACCATTTTCACGTTGCGTGTTCCTTTTCCAGACAACTCGCTCTGCCATGTGAAAATGTATTATGTCGTAGATGGAGAACTTTCCCATACTGGTCGAGGACACTAATTAAATGGGAGTTTTCAAAATCAAAATATGCATAGCGTATTGATACACAAGTATATACATTGCTCAAATTAACTACTAAGGCCTTTTCGCCCTTACCGAAATGAATAACTTTGTCTTCGTACTCTTGTATAAAGACATTAAAAACCTTATCCCTAATAAATTTCATAGCCACTCAGTTATTTGCCATGTTCTGAGACCGTCATATGTCTTTTTCACTCATCTTTTATTTATTTATTGAATAGGACATCAAATGCCTACTCATAATCTGGGGGACATGAAAATTTTAAACCAACTGCACTCTGATTTAAAACTTGCAGACATTGGAATGTTGTTTGCGATCGTCCTCAATTTCTATGATGACGTCATATAGCCTGAGGTGACAGGAAATCTCCATTCTGGCGACTTTTTAGAGGTGAATTGAGGCAAACTACATCTAATATAAGAAACTGTGATACAAACAAGTTTACTTAAAATATCAATTAGATCACTCACATTATGCTTACAACTTAACGACCAAATTTATGGAAAACCCTCAGAAAACGGTCTCAAATCACAAAAATAGTAGAACGTTCCGAACAGCCTTGGTTGTTAATTTTTTCTTCCCCTTCTTTACTCTTCAATTAATTGGCTGTGGAAAATCATCTACGATTTTTTTTTGTTTGATGAAAACTAGCCACAAAATTACAGTCATTTTACTGGTAACATCTAACTCTCCTATTGTTCATACTATTAATTTTATAGTAATTATGTTTTTGTGGATAAATGAAATATAATTTAATTATATTCTTGTAATATATATATATATATATATATATATTCTTGTAATATATATATATATATATATATATATATATATA
>NC_090734.1:54754025-54776525 GCF_036898095.1 Palaemon carinicauda
TTGTCCTTGAATTGGTCACAATTATATAATAGTGTAGATCCTGTTGTCTCTTTGAATGAGAATCTAGTCAACATAATTGATAGGCGTATCCCTTCTCGTGTGCTAAGGTACCGAATGAAGGACAAACCGTGGTTCAATGATGATTGTAGACGTGCTTATTTGGAGAAGCAGGAGGCCTATCACCTTTGGAATGGTAACAGATCAGATTTGACCTGGAACAACTATACTCAGCTTCGAGCTTTTGCTCAGAGAGTTTATGCCTCAACTGAAAAGGAGTACAATTTAATCATAAAAGAAACCCTCTCTGGTACAACTCACGAACATAAATGGTGGTCTACCCTTAAATCTGCACTCTTTGGTGTAGATGCAACAGTTCCTCCTTTACTTAAACCAGATGGCTCAGTCACTCACTGTCCAAAGGTAAAGGCAACCCTTTTGGCTGATGTTTTTGACAGTAAACAGAGTAATGAAAAACTTGAACTTCCTCATTCCTGTTTTCCTGAGGCTAAACTAACTAGTTTAGCTTTTAAATCTCGTGAGATTAAAGCTCTGTTGATGGACCTTGATGCTTATGGAGGTGTAGACCCAAATGGTATTTTTCCTTTGTTTTTTATAAAGACAGCAGATTTCTTAGCTCCAAAGTTATCTGTTATTTTGCGCAAGTTAGCAAGAAGAGGAGCTTTTAGCACTTGTTGGAGAGTTGGTAATGTTACTCCTCTATGTAAATGTGTTTGTGGTAGCTCAAGTCCCTCTGATTACCGCCCAATTTCCATAACTCCCATATTATCTAAAGTTTTTGAACGTCTTCTGGCAAAACGTCTTAATAGGTTTGCTGAAGGTAATCATCTATTCCCTAGTTTGCAATTTGGTTTTCGTAAAGGCCTTGGAGCATGTGATGCCCTTCTTACAATCTCCAATGCAGTACAGAAATCCCTTGATTGTGGTCGGGAAGTTCGTATGATTGGCCTTGATTTTAGTGCTGCCTTTGACCGTGTTAATCATGAGGCCCTTGTTTTCAAACTGAAACAGTTGGGATAGGGTGGGTCGTTTCTTAGCATTATTGTTGATTTTTTAAGTAGTAGATCTCAAAGAGTAGTTATTGATGGGCACCATAGTGAGTATAGGAATGTGATATCCGGTGTTCCACAGGGTAGTGTTCTTGGCCCATTACTTTTCATACTATATACACATGACATGTGGTTTGGCCTAGAAAATAAGCTTGTTGCATATGCAGATGATGCTACTCTCTTTGCATCAATTCCATCTCCTGAATGTAGATCTGGGGTTGGTGAATCCCTTAATAGAGATTTAGCTAAAATTAGTGCATGGTGCAAGTTATGGGGTATGAAGTTGAATCCTAACAAAACTCAAAGTATGATTGTAAGTAGGTCAAGGACAGTGGCTCCTCAACATCCGGATCTCAGTATTGATAATGTTTCTTTAAATCTGTATGACTCTTTCAAAATTTTAGGTGTGTTTCTCGATAGCAAATTTACTTTTGAGAAACATATAAGGTCTGTGTCATCTTCAATTGCACAAAAAATTGGCTTATTGAGAAAGTCTTTTAAGATATTCGGTGATCAATCTATTCTGAAGAAGTGTTTTAATTCTTTTATTCTACCTTGTTTTGAGTATTGTTCTCCTGTCTGGTCTTCAGCTGCTGATTCTCATCTTAATTTGTTGGACAGAAACTTACGGTCTATTAAATTTCTTATTCCTGATCTAGATATTAATCTCTGGCACCGTCGTTCAACTAGTTCATTATGCATGTTGCATAAGATTTTTCATAACTCTGACCATCCTTTACATTCAGATCTCCCTGGACAATTCTATCCTGTTCGTAATACTAGGCAGGCACTTAATTCTAATAGCCAGGCCTTCTCCATCACGAGGCTCAATACTATGCAGTACTCTAGAAGTTTTATTCCAGCTGTTACCAAGTTGTGGAATGATCTTCCTAATCGGGTTGTTGAATCAGTAGAACTTCAAAAGTTCAAATAGGGAGCAAATGCTTTTTTGTTGACCAGGCGGACATGAGTCTTTTTATAGTTTATATATGACATATTTGTTTTTGACGTTGTTAGTAGTTTATATATGACATATCTGTTATGACTTTGTCACTTTTTTTAGAATGATTTATTGTTAATTTGTTCTCTTCAGTTATTTATTGCCTTATTTCCTTTCCTCACTGGGCTATTTTTCCCTATTGGAGCCCCTGGGCTTATAGCATCTTGCTTTTCCAATTAGGGTTGTAGCTTGGATAGTAATAATAATAATAATATTAATAATATATATATATATATATATATAATACATATATATGTATATATATATATATATATATATACATATATATATATATATATATATATATGCATATATATACAGTATATATATATATATATATATATGTGTATTTTAGCTTTAGCCTTAAAAAAGTGATTAAGGACGAATGTTCAAATAGGTACATTTAAAAAAAAATACATACCTATCGGATATTGTCAGAAACAAAGAAAAATTCATGAAAAATACAGATTATTATATGGTACATTGCTAGCAAATGATTATATGGTACCCCACCCCCCAAAAAAAAAAAAAAACTGGTGTACTGTACGTATGATTCGGTAACTTGTTGAAGAATATTTGTCACCTTTGTCAAAAATAGAGTTTATTATACTACGGTAACTAATAAAGAATATTGGTTACCTTGGTAAAGATATAACTTCAGTGCATAAAAAAAATTCCTGGTATGTGCATGCACGATGTTATATATATATATATATATATATATACATAGGGCTTATATATTTTATTAGATGGCCAAAGACACTTTATTTTAACATATAGAACTTATTTATTTTATTAGGTGCCCAAAAAATGTTTTATTTTTCTTTATTTTTTTTCAATGGTTTTAAAATGCAAACCTCCTAGAGTCTCTTCTACTACATATTACTAGCGTACTAACCGCTTTTCCTGCACTTTACTTTTCCAGATAATTTTACTCTTTCGAGTGAATGAAATGGCCAATTTCAAACAGCTCTAAATTGAAAACTTTTCAAAAATAAAGGAGTGTTGTTTGGACATGGCAAAACGTTCCCCTTGAGATCCACCTGTCTTTGCTTTAACCTACGCCAAACAAAAATGTTAACGGCGATAAATATCATCACCGTAACGCTGATTGATGCTAGTAACACGTAGAAAAGATGATCTGCATAAGTCAGTAACGGGTGGTCCATCTCGGTTAATTTCCTCAACTGCTAAGCCACTCGTGCGTTGTATGGGAGAGGTAAAGATAGGATTGTAGTGGTCCACGTGAAATTCGCGAAGTAGGCCCGTTCCCTGATGATAGTGTTAATTCCTCGAACTGTGTAATTTTTGGATGTACCGATGCAACCATCTGCTTCAACGAAGATTTGGGAATAGGACGTGGATCCATCCGGGCATGATACATTGAAGCAAGTCTTGTCGTATCGTATCCACGAGCCGTTGTTCAATCTGCAATTGAACTTATTATCGTCAAAGAGATAAAGTTTTTTCAGACAATTTTCATATGTATGGGAGAGAGCACCGTTTAGCACTATATATACCTAACTTGCATGAACATATTGATTTTTTATGGAATTCAAAGGAGTCAGCTGTACATACTTTCTTATTCATTGCTTCTGAACAGTGAGTTAATTTATCTAAGTCTTTAATGACCGTATATGTTTCCTTATCAGGGGAAATCAATAAGCGTCTTGTCAAATTAGATATTACTGGGCTTGAGTTATTTGTCATGAAAGTCGGGAATGGTGATATCTTGTATGATTGCCAGGCATCGGAAGAATCAAAGAGAACTGTAATCATAATCCTGTAATTTTCAATGCTTACTGTAATTAGGCTGTAATAAAATTCTAACCTATGTGCGTCTAACAAAGGAATATAACCTATTTTTCCCGTCCGTTCTCCAAAATTAACGTTAAATGGGCCTTCAAACTTAGGTTTTAGTTTGTAATTGAGTCCTCTACGTACATTTACCTGCATGTATACATTATCACCCACGGTATATGTTTTAGTTGGCTTCGCTATTTTATCTTGTTTCCTTTTCATTATGATTTGTGATTCTTATAAATTCTTTCGAAGGATACCAAAACGACTTGTGCTTACATTTATACATTCTTTTAAAGGATTTGATAAATTAGTTGTAGGCATTAATACATAGAAAGGCGTTCTAACTGGGGTACCATACAATGACTCGTGCGGCGACATTTTAATTGATACATGATATGAGTGATTCAGAGTACTTAGTACCGCAAGAATTTCATTATCCCAGTTGGGGTCTGATCCCCCTAATGTTAATCTTAATATGTTTAAAACCTTCCTATTTGCTCTTTCTACTAGCCTATTCGACTTTGGGTGATAGATCATGGTATTGATTTTCTTTATGCTAAGGAATTCACACAATGAGTAAAGGAAATGATTATTAAATTTTCCACCCGAGTCTGAGATTATCATGTGTGGAATTCCATGTTTACAAATGTAACACTCGTAAAACTTCTTAGCGCATTCAATCGCAGTTTTAGTTTTAAGCGCTATCAGTTTTGTATATCGAGTCAAAGCATCTACAATTACTAAGAGGTGTTTATTTCCTCTGTCTGACTCGTAAAATCCTTTTAATAAATCTAAATGTATTCTTTCAAAGGGTTGATTGGGCACGGGATAAGCCCCTAGGCTGACAGGTGTTTTCGTGTGCCCTTTGTTTACCTGACAAATGCGACAATTAGCTATGCGTTTTTTTATATCCGTAAGCATCGTATGCCAATAAAACAATGATTTGGGTTTCTGTGACATTATGGAGAACCCCGGGTGTCCATGCAATGGATTTGCATGCAACCAATTTAGGACAGTGGCTATAATTGAGATTGGTACCTCTACCGGGTCGTTAGTCACATGTGGTGTATTGCGGGTTTTCCTTGTCACGGATATACACAGAATATTGTCTTTGATTATATAATTCTGCTGCGTATACTTTATATATTTCTTTTCATTACGATTTCCTTACAAAGCATTTATGATTTTTTCTAATTTCTGATCTTTCCTTTGCTCAGTCTTTAATATTTCAGCGCTCCAGCCCAGATCATCCTGTTCAGATACAGTTTTAACAATAGGCATGGATGTTGATATATCTATTATTTCAGCTAACGGCTCTGTACAAGATGACACGGGGTTGTGTGATAATGCATCAGCAATAATATTTGCTTTCCCTGGTAAATATCTGATTCTCGCACCAAAGTGTTGGATGATCAAATGCCACCGAGTTCGTTTGGGGCTGTGACTAAAGCCTTTAAAGAAGTCGGTTAGGGGTTTATGATCCGTAAGAACCTTGACGGGATAACCGTATATTATGAACTTAAAATGCACTAGTGAATTAACAATAGCTAGCCCTTCCTTGTCTATTACTGCATACTTACTTACGGAAGTTCTCAGTTTTCTTGAATAAGGAGCTATCAGGAAAAATTGTTTGTCATATTGCTGAAGCAATATTCTACATACTCCTAAGTCTGAGGCGTCTGTTGCAATGAAGAATTACTTACCGAAGTCAGGAAATTTTAAGATAGGAGAACTACACAGTTCATCTTCCAAGGTATTAAACGCCTGTTGATGCTACTCAGACCATATGAAATCTACGCCCTTCTTCGTAAGATCAGTTAGGGAAGCGGCTATTATTGAATAATTGTGTATAAAACGCCTGTCATATCACTACACCCCAGAAATTGCTGTATTCCCTTGACATTATTAGGTATCGGAAAGTTACGGATAGCCGACACCTTATCGTGGACTACTTTAAGACCTCAGCTAGACACCGTAAAACCTAAATAGACTTATTCTGTCATGAAGAATTCACACTTACTAATCTTTACCCTTAAGTTATGCTGTCTTAGTTTCTGTTGTACTAGTTCCAGTTTACGTAAATGTTCTTCTAAGGTATTAGAAAAGATTACAAGGTCGTCAATATAGGCATGCAATATATCCCCTAGCAAGTCTCCAAACACTATGTTGATATTTCTAGTAAATGTTATGGGAGCACAACGTAAACCAAAAGGCATACGCAAAAATTCATAATGTCCCCTGGCTGTGCTGAAAGCAGTGTATGGGATACTATTTTCTTCTAATGATATCTGGTGAAAGCCTTCAAGTCAGTCCAAACTGGTAGAATATTTATTCTGACCTAACAAAGATAAAATATCGTCAGTACATGGCACTGGGAATCGATCACGGATCGTTTCCTCATTTAGGCGACGGAAATCTATGCAGATACGCCATGTTCGATCTTTTTTCGGTACAACTATTAATTGAAAATTATAAGGGCTGTTTGATTTCCTAATGACTCCTTCTTCTAGCATTTTATCTACTTCATCATTTATCTCATTCTGGAATTTCGTAGGGAGTTTGTACTAGGGTACATAGATCATTTTCTGCTTGTCCTTCAACCTCATTTGATGTTTGATAACATCTGTTTTTCCTAAGGATCCATCCGTGGTGGAAAAAACATCATGATATTCAGTTAAAAGTCCAAAAAATTTCTGCTGAATTTCCTCTTCTTGAATGTCTTTATTGATTTTATTTTTAATAGATTGCAAAAGGGATTCGTCTGCAACTGATTGAGCGTGATTGATTTCCGCGATGGTAAGAATACGATGTTTATAAACTTCTATATCCAAGATATGGTGATTTTTGTGAATTACTAAAGTGGTATTTAAATGATTACAGACTTCAATATTTCATTGTTGTTGTGAGCCGACTGTATAAATAGCTTGTGTGATGGACAATCCGTTAGTTTTCAAAGTGTCTGAAAGGATTAATATTTCAGATCCCGGCAACGTTTTTTTTACTCGCGCTTTTATATTCGAAGTTACGTTCAGCTCGATAGATTGCGTGCAAGATGATATTACGGGTGAACGAGAATTCTGTTTGGTTGCATATATTATTTGTTTATTAATGAGACAAGTGATAGGCTCTTCAACTTACGTCACTGTTTTATTTGTCGTATCCTTTTTATCCAAAACTAATTTTAAGGTGTTAGAAGACTTATAGAATTTTCCTTTGATATACACGCCTTTTTTGGCAGGGGCTAAGATAAATTTTGATTGCCCTTAGACGGGTATCCTATAATTACAGCTGGATACATATCAATGTCTTGTAAAACTACAAAGGTATCGGCAAACGTGCAGTTACCAACCTTGTACTGAACATGAGTTATGCCTATTACATTTAATTTATTATTTCCTATACCTGAGAGCCTCTCTCCGGACTTCTCTATAGGGAAGTTCGAAAATAACAAATGATGTGTCCTCAAATCCATGATATTACGTGGACTACCAGAGTCAAAGAATAATGTAAAGGATCGATGTTCCTAACTCATTTTGGCTTATTATTGTGTGAATTCGTTGCAAATCTACGGGAGCCTGCACTGATTTATTTGATTCGGCCGAGTTTTTCATAGGAAAATCTATTGCCTCACAATGATCTGATGAAACATTAAATGGATTATTTGATACTACTGATGTTGATACGAATGATCCAACATCACTCCATTCCCAATTGGAGTTAATTATGTGGTATTTGCTTTGCTCTGCACATTCTGAAAATTAGTCTGACCTTGCGAGTTCTGGCTAGACGACCCAGGATCAGAGTTATTTGAAGCACTATTTGTTTGTTTTTGATATTGAACTGCATTTATGTTTGGCTGTTTCTTCTTATTGAACTGAGGATATTTCTTTTTATTTCCATAGGCAATTGACTGTGGAATTGACTGTGGGTTTCTACTATTCTGTTGTTGATTACGCGAGTAGCTTTGACTATATGGATGAGTTGAACTATTATGTATCGAACAGAATCACGTTCTGCAGTCTGCGATCAAGTGACCTTGACGTTTGTAATTATAACACATCATTCATGAAACCTGACTATTATTAACTACGTTTACATGTTGTGGCTTAGTTTCATTTTTTTTGCAAAAACTTGTGTAAACAAGGGTTCTATATCAGTACACTTAGACATGTTTCTTTATCTGTTTATATACATATAATTCTGCACTTTCGGGCGTTAACTTTTTATCAAAACACAGTACTAAAGCTTCTGGCAACATAAGTGTCATGCAAGTTAATTACATTAATCGTAAGAAATCTTTCACTGCGATGTTATTTCCAGTAACCCAAGTGGAATTACCTAAAATATCCTGATATTCATTAAGCCTATCGGCAATGAGAGCTGCTCTCTCTATAACATTAAACCGAGTCATAGTGGCTTGATTAAGTGTATTTCTTAGTGTTAAAACTACATCTAAGGCTTCCTCACCGCCATAGATCGCACATAGCCTAACTTTGAAATCGTCCCATGTAACTTCCTCTTGAAAAAAAAACTCCCCTCAGATACGCACTTGCATCCCCTTTAGAAAAGTCTGTAAAACTTTTAGCTTCTTGCAATTGTACAAATGGGTCTATGATATTTTTAACATTTAAGTGAGCGTCAACGGATGAAATCCAAGACTCGACATTCTGAGGTAAGAACCCATTGACCCGACCTTGAAAAGAAAGGATAGGTGAATGAGCACTCACTAGGGTAACTACGGGAGCGGGGATGGGGTTACTCGGTCCAGGGGTGGGGTTACTTAGTACGGGATTTACAGGAGGTGTCATGTTTACTTTTTTTTTATCTCTACGATTCCTTGCAATCCTATCAATATCTCTTTATGAATACAGACGTCCACTGCGTAAACGCATAATCACTATACAATAAAGATATGTTGCAGATTATAACACAATCCCCCAAAACAATGATACAAATATAGAGATATATCCCGAGAACTTCTGAAAGAAAACGGAATTAGCACAGAGAAAAAAAGAATCCTAGACGAGAATTCGAATTTGAATAGTGTTTCCTTTAATGAAGGAAAAAATTAAGATTTCCAAACAACTCACCCCAACAATAATGGACGATCGACTCGTGATAACAACACTTCATTGCCTAAAACTGAATGAATAAAGAAATGTGCTTAGCTGTTCAGTCTATATATGAGCGAAGGGCGATGACGTCATTTCCTCTCTCTCTCTCTGGTTTGCGAGAGTTTAGCTGTTTGAGTGAATGTTTTCAGTTTGATATCCCGTCGTATTTTTGAATGTGTTGTTTCCTGGATATGATTCTTGAATGTTCAATAAACGTTAATACAGTTGAATGCCATTCCTTCGTCTTATTAAGATGTTGATTGAAGATCCAGTTCCTCAGTTTGTATAATATTTATAGTTGATGTTCGATGAGTTCATTTCTTCGGTGGATGTAGATACGTCGTCAAAATTGTAGATTCATTACTGTTGTAATTGCTAAGTATTGCAGTTTAAATTGTTGGTTCTTGAAGTTGATATATCTGGTTGTTAATGTTAATCCGCTGCCACCAATTGTTGGTGTGGTATTGCTATAAACACACATTAAAGGTCTATCTCATGTCTCTTCAATGTGATATATATATAGTTTATAGACTTGTAGGTTACTTCTTCTGAATAAGTCTATGTAAGTTAACTTTTAAACAGTTTATTAGTAGCTCCATCACAGAGGTATAGATGGTTTGGTCGGATGACCATTCCGTATGACAATTTGGAAAGAACTAACAAAAATATCAAGTTTGGTGATAACGTTTCATTAGTTATCTCATCATTTTACATAAATATGATAACACAACATCACTACAGGAAGCCATCTGGTTCCGGTACGACACTCAACTGTTTCTCACGGGATGTTTGTATTGTGTTTACTCTTCATAAAAAATGTTACAATGCAAAGGTTTAGCTTGGTCTTGACTTTCGTATCCTGTTATAACTTGGCGTTCCAACACTCCTACTTCTCCTTTGATCCCTTGAATCATGGATTTTATTATGTACTATTACACTTTAACCGTGTCATTTCATGACATTCTCGCTATGAATCTAAAACAAATAAGCAACTAAACAAAAGGAAAAGAAAGATCATTTCTTTTTTTAAGAGCTAAACTAAGCTTATAGAGTTCCTTGTTTTATGACCTCTCTTCTCTCTAGTGTAGATCTAGTCTAGCTTGCACGTTGAGAACATGTTTCAATTATTTGATCAGATGAATGAAGCTCTTCAGAACTTAGAAAATCAATATTCCCAATATCATTAATCGTGCTTATAAGTTCATCACCCACTGATTCACTAACATCTTAAGGGTCAATCTTTTCAACTGTTTCCGTTGTAACACACATTTACCGAATGTATAACTCCTTCTGGATCAGTTCGAAGCTTAACAATTCTACCTAAAGGCCACTCACTTCTATGAGAGTCAATATTGACCAAAAGAACATCCCGAACTTTAGGATTATTCGAGTCTCTAGTTTTATCTGAACCATAATGACGTCTCTCAAGGTAAATATATATTAATTCTTCCATACGTTCTTAAACTTGAAATAAGGAAAATTGCTAATTTATTTGAATGCGGTCCATGTGAGTAGGACCAGATTAATCCTCTAAAACCTCTGGTATCATAGATTTAATTGATTTGCCATGAGAGCCTTTGAGTAGAAAAACATTCCAAGCTCCATCCTGAGCCAAAATCGTTTAATCTATTTATCTATTTAATTATTTATTTCATTGTTTTGACTCTTATTCTTCACATATCCGTGAAAAAAACATGCCAACACCATCCTCCAATAATGTCTATTTATAGATCAAACCCACCCTATTTTTCCCTCTCTCAGTGATGATGCTTGGACTACTTTTTCAATGTGCCAGGAATGAGACGTAGTTCTCTGTAGTAACATGATACCTGCTGACCCCTGTACCTTGCGGCACTCTGCTGGAGGGTTTTTTTTTAAGTCGCAGCGTGTAAAATCAACCAGCTTGGCTGTGCATCAGCCCTGTTAGTTTTTAGTGAACAAAGCTCTCGGCTGCACGTGATCGTGGAATTATCCTATATTTTGGACAAAATCATGAATAGCTATAAGTGTAGGGGATTTAATGATATTCTCAACAGAATGGGAAAGAATGTGATGTGTTTGAAGGAAAAAAATAGTAATGCTTCAGTCATTGCTGTGTCGTAAGACTACCGCGACAGATACCTTGTTTTAGAAATTCAAGACATGTCTGACGATCATGCAGTTAGATCATGTCTGGCAAGGAGTGGCACATCTACTACCTTTGATCTATCAACTATAGAGCTATCAGTAATATATGAACAGAAGTAGAAAATATTCAAGGGTAAGTTCCAGGACTTGGCTGATCTAAGTCAGAGTATTGTCTCTGTGGAGGGTACATGGGTTCAAAATCTTATCAGACCTCAGAAGTAGCTGTACATCTCTCAGGTAAAACTGCCTTAACATGAGCTGGCCATCCTTGTCGATCATCATGCTCAACATATCAATGACGTTTATAATTCTAATCAGCTCGATCATTCCGCTCGTGGCCACAGTAGTTAGAAGGTTTTCTGCCCACTGACCCATCGTTGACGACTATTTGCTTGGCACTGGACTACTCTTATGGACGTTTTTCAAAGAAACCTGCTTGGATGATCTTCACACTCGTGATGCATGCTGTTGATGAGTATGTACATTATTACTTTCCCTCATTCATTCATTAATTTTTTCATCAATATCCATAATTGTGCGTTCAAACTCCTACATTTTTTTCTTTTGAGTAGAAATATTTTGAGATTGTGCCTATGCTGCCTGACCTGTCATAATACTTTTTGTTTTTTTTACCTGATTACTTTGCTTCGCAAATTACTGTTTGTATTGTTTTGACCGATTAAAAAATTTTTCACAATGCTTTTGAAATTTGTTATTAATGTTAAAAATTTGAGGGTGCTTCAGGCAGCCGACCCCAGTATATTTACATTAAAACAATACTAATCACATTACACATATATTTCCTGCATATTTATGGTATCAGATACAAGCAATTTGTGTTAATAACTCACTTAATGGTTGATAAAGGGGAAAATGCATGCAAAATTAAGGTGTTAGGCTGGATTTCAGAAAACTACATTGAAAATATTTTATCATAGTTGTAATGTGCATAATATTTGCTACCATTTAAACAAAACTGAAGCTCCTAGCCATTATATATACCGAGTATCTCACTATGAAGAAATGTAAATTGCCAATATTGATTTCATCGATATTCTAAAAATGGGGCTTGGCCTATTTCTCGATTGAAAGACTTATATAATAGATGTGACGTAGATTAGGTATCTGGAGACATCATTTCACTGTTACTATAAATAAATAGTATATTATTGGTAAGAGACTCAAACTTAACTAACACAGTCTCAAGTTCATCTAAACTGATTTTCTTGTAATATGAGAATTTTTGCAAACAGTTAATAATAACCTTAAGGGGCCCGGCCAGTATGCCAATAGGATGGAGGTAAAGGAAGAAAAACAGAAAATCCTGAAAAGATAATCACCAAGCTTCATATGGCAATTGAGAATGTGTTTTTGAAATATTTTGTCGAAATTCCTCTTACTTTCATAGTTACACGGTAACTAGTAAAAGTAACTCAACAAACCAAACACATTGTTCCCCACAAGAGAATACATTATTTTATTTTGGTTATCATATTTTTTTCTAAATTATAACATTTTAATATAGAATAAATTGTGAGCAATGGCATCTGTATAGATTCCATGAGTCACAAGACCAAATATTACACGGTAATATTTCGTCTTCAGTCCTAGCACAAACCTCTGCATTATCCCGCTGGCCCTCTTATTCACCCTCTTGTAGAATTCACCTTGCCAAAGTGTTCTGTGAATGATAGATTATCATATAGTACCATGATTACTAAAATATTCACATACTTGATGATTACTAGATAAATCCTCAAGTAGCATCGCAGTTGCTCTAAAATATGCCCTATTTACTGTAATTCTCTTGTTAGAAAAAAAAAAAAAAAAGTCGCCAGAAAACCTATGGAAAAGTAATACGAATGATTTGCTCTCTTTATAATGTAACATCTAGGTGTACTGCTCTTGTACCTATACAAGCAAAATAGGATGCATATACCTTCCTGGGCTCATTATCCTGAGTCATTTTGATTATAATAAGCGTGCAATAATCAATACCCACATTCTTAAATGGTCTGTTCAATTTAGCTGTATGCAAAGATAAAAAAAGGGTTTATTTTCAACTTTCCTACAGATAATGCATTTTTTAATCACTACACATACTGCTATCCTTCCCCATAGGGATACAAACCTGTTCACGTATAGTAGCAAGCGTTTCCTGTACTCCTCAATGTAAATTATACGTGTACACATTCAAAATGAGAAGGTTAGTTACATGTTCCCCCGGTGGAACTAATACAGTTATTTAGAATTCACTTCACTTTCAGCATGCTGAAGTCGACCTCTTGATCTCATAAGTCCCGTTAATGGAACAAAATATAGAGCTATATCCTTAATCAAATCAGAACTTTCGACAGACAAGCACTGTAGTTTTTTTTGAGAAAGTCATACCAGCTCTTAAATTTAACAGGCCCAGAATTCTTGGAATAGAACAGCCAAGGAAAAGTTTTTTTTTAATCTTAGTAAGTTGATAATACTGCAGCCAATAAATTGCATGATTTGGTAAAATTTTCTATTTCCCTCAACTCTGGGATATATTGGGTAAAATTTTTTGTTCTAGTTTTTAGAAAATGATATATATATTTTTTTCATGAATATATTTACAGAATATTCTTCAACTTCAAATAAACTTTCAACCTTAACGGGATAAATCTGTCTCTCTTCTGTTATTTCATAATATTACAACTTCATCCCTTTAAGTTTGGCTACAATCTTTCACAAGGTAGCCAGGCTTGGCCTTTAAACCATAAAGAACTTGGCATTAAGTTTTTAACTTGGACTTCTTGAGTCACTAAGTTGGAAGGATTTTCTCTAGTTTAGACTTGAAAAATTTGTTATTTGTCTGATACTTTTCTGATATCAGCCGCAATGTTTTTGACATAAAGAATCTCGAAATTATCGTTTCTGGCCCACTGAGTAGAGTCCTCATTATCAGACTATATAACAGTTCTTGTAATATCAACATCACTTTGTGAATGTAGTTGCTTATTTTACCTCTTGAACAAGTTGAGGTCGATTCAAATTTTTGAATGGTTTTTGCCTTGAGGGGGCCAACCTTAGCTTTTGCTTAAAAAGATTACTTTCTCGATTTTCTACCAGATAGGCTGCACAACCATAAGTTTTGTTTGAGCTGTAAGAAAAAAATAAATATGCAAAACATAGCATACTCCTTGAGTAGCAAACTTGCGAGGTACTGAAAATTCAATAAATGCCTTGAAATCTTCATGTAATTTCATCCAACGGTTTAAAAACTCTTCACCTAATGGATCTTTCCTAGACACATGGTCCTGAAACTAGCTTGAATAAGGATTTTATCTCTTATGACTACCAGACAAAGGAATCCCAACGGATAGAAAACAATTGTGACCACTCCAAGTTAATTGCACCTTGGGAATACTTTTGGAACCAAAAACTTAGCAGACTTCAGACTAAGCATGTTTGAATTGACATCCAAATTCTACCTAACAATTGAATTAGTTTTATGGACAACATAACTGCTGTTATCCTCTTAAAATTTAGTTTTAAGTTTCACATTGTTACTTACCCAGGTCCTGAGCGTTATATATGCACTACCAAGTGTCTTGTTAACCTCAGCATAAATTTCTAACATTTCTATCTTATTTGACACACTCCCATGAAGATTATCAACATAAAAGGATTTGGCAATCAAATTCTTTAAAACACTACCTAACCTACGCATATGATAGTCAACGTTTGCTATCAACAAAAAGTGAAGATGATGTGCTACCAAGCTGCTCACTAACAAACCTATAAATGTTTAGACCTGCATCTGGGCTCTGCTGACCTGGTAAAAAAGACATTTTACAAGTTCTCGATCAACCTTCTTCAGACCTACCTGCAGAAAAGCCTTGCTAATATCCACACTTAATGCAAAATCATCAATCATAAACTCTAACATAACATCACCTAACTTCAATGTCAGGGAGGATTCTTTGCTTAAACAATTATTGAGAGAAGGATTACCCTTTCCATCTCGAGAACTGCAATTATATATTATCCTTATGGGGGTTGCATCAAATTCCTTAAGTACCTGTGATGTGGAATATAATGTCTATTATCACCATCTAATACATCAGGAACTTACTCTATAAATGTTTCAACTGATCCTGAATGATATCATGGTATTCATCCAAACGTCCAGGAACCTTAAATAATTTTTTTCCTTAATAAACTGACATGACTTGAAACGATTTTATAGTTTTTTGGCAAAAGAGAGCAGTTTTTCTTTCTAGGGAAGACGAACAAAATTTTGTCCATTTAGAAACTAAACAATATTAACATACTTTCTCTGAATGTAATCATCTTCTACAGATAAGGCAGTTGTACTGATGTTTATCCTTTCCGATTCCCTCAACTTATAAATTAGTTAATTTTTCTCTTCAATGAAATCAATCTCATAAGGAGGGAAAATATTAGCTGTTATTCTGCATATAACATATGTCTTAATGCAAGTTTCCAGCTTATTGGAAATTTCCTGGGAATCTTACCGAGGGAAATGCATCCACCTGGTGTCTCAAACATTCTATAACCATCTTACATGTTAACACCACCAATAAAATCAGCAAAAAAATCATAACAGATAAGAAATTCAAACCTTGAAATAGTTTCTCATAAAACTTCATCTCCAGTTTAAATACCTATACCCTGCAGCATTTTATAAGCATACCAGGAGCGTAAATGGTACTTGGTAATTCATATATAATTACAATATCCCTCTTCTTAATCTACCTATCTAAAGAAACTAAAGGTATTATAACATGACATAGACCTTTGACAGAGGTTGAAAACCTTGCAAAACCATTTGTTTACTCTCTACAGCCTTTATCTCTAGGGCCTTGGAAAGCTTGAAAATAATAAATGAGATCTGTGTTTCAGGATCGAAAAAAAAAAAACGGCGAACATCCTCTGACTTAGAATTATCATCAGTACTTAACTTAACTTAAGCCGGAGATAAAGCTGAATAATGTTTATACCCAGCACTCTTTGTACTTGTAACTACACTCTTCACTTCAATGCTAGTACTCTTACCTTGCTTATCTGACTTCACAGTACTATTTGATTGCACCTCCCTTTGTAACTTATCTTCAAAATTGCTGCGACCAAAAACTTGATTATGATTAATATTATTAAAGATAAAACATTTGTTAGGCTGCAAACATCTGATATTATGCTCAGTTCTTGAACATCTCGAACACCGTCCCGTATCTATGAGCGTACTTCTTTTGGAAGCTGCATCAGCATATTTTGAGCACTGCCCGGATCAGTGACCATCTCATGAACACAACGAACATTGTTTTTTTAAGATGTTGCTTTAACCAAGTAAGTTCCTATTCGAGTTTCATTTATAGACATCTGCCGTGTCGGGTAGGAAAACTAAACCTTCTCTCTAACTTGAGATTTGCCACCATTCTGTGGAAATTTGTCACTACCAGACTATAATTTGCCACTATTTGGCATCCTATCACAAAATTCATGGTGGTTGGCAGGACCTGTACTGATCTGATCAAATGTAAATTACTTAGTGTAAAATTTCGGAAAAAAATATCACTCTTGCCTAAGTAGGCAATTTACTCTGAAAAACAACAGCTATGGGCCAATGGGAAGACTGTGAATCAGCAACATAGCGTTGAAGAGTAATTATAAATCTTTCATAATCCAACTTAAACGGCACTAGCTCCTAAGCAGTATTTTTAGGCATAACCTTATTGAAGAACCGAAACACTAGTGTTTGTTTTACCTTTTCTGTGTTCGTAAGTTTATCTTTTAAAGTTCCAATAGCATCATTTTAATATTGGTATGTGACCTGAAATGCTAAGACATCTAACAATGATTTATGTCTCAAACATGACTAAAAGGCGTGTATTTTTTTTTTAATGCTTTGTCCATATCCTTACAATCATGAACTAATTAATGGAAACTGTCCCACAAAGTTTGTCATTCTTCCATCTTTCCTTCAAAGCTGTTAATCTTTACTTCAGGTTAGCTAACCTTGAAACTCTGTTGTGTCAGAAAAAGGATTTGAAATTCTAGAAACTGAACTATGTAGTATATCTAAAACATTCAATAAATAATACGTCTCTGTGTTGTATGAAACATCATATTATGCATGAGTCTTCTCAAGTGCTTCAAACTCATCATCATTTGAAGATTCTCTCGCAGAGTTATATTGACCCCATACATCCAAATATTTGTTCCATCAATTTGGTAAAGTTTCCGCACTGAATTTACAGTCATGAAAGCTGGACTAGCTACAACAATAGCGGCTGTAACATTATGTAACAAATTTGTGAAAGCTCCCTTGTACCCAATAAGCAATCTGTAATATTAAAAGTTTACATGATATAGCATATCTAAACGATTCACCAGCAAAATTATATAACTTCAATAACCATCATGAATAAATTTTAAACATTTTGTAAGCAACATCGAAAGGCTTGCTGAAAAATTGTCAAAACTATAGGCAGAACCAAAAGTCAAACTCGTATGGCTAAGCAGGGCAAGCCAAACCCACAAGTCTAAACGGTTAAACCGAAAAAGCTAACAAAACAAACAACAAAAAAGATTGGCCACATAGTTGAGTAAGCCTAACGCCAAAACTTGAGCTAATGCATAGTCTAGCAAAGACGATTACAAAAAAAACCGTTACAACACAGTTGAATGAAGAAAAAACCAAAATAATAGCCAAAGCATAGGTTAGGAAAGACAACGTCCAAAAGACTGATCACACAGGCAATTAAAAAGCCAAAAAATAGACAAAACCATAAGCAGGCAAAGAAAATGGGAAAAAACATTGAACATACAGTTGAATGGGCTATGAGCCAAAGGCCGAAAATAGCAAAACCATACGCTAGCAAAGATAACGGCAAAAAGACTGATCTCACAATCGATTGGGCTATTAGCCAGAGGCTGTTACATAGGTAAAAATAAACATAACATACGCTAGCAAATACAACGACTAAATGACTGATAATACAGTTAGATGGGCTACGAGCCAAATGCTGCTGCAATGTCAAAGATAGCGAAAACCAATAGCCAAAGAATAAGCTAGCAAAAACGACGGAGAAATGGGACTCTAGAGTCAAATTGGCTAAAGTTCAAAACCATGAACTAACACATAAATTTAAAAAATAATTCAACAGTTAACAAAGTCAAATACGGATATATTCAAAACACACCTTGGCTACCGCTAATTAAATTTTTACACAACAAATTGAAAATAAATCTTAGCATGATTCGAAGATGGTCATTGTTAAAAATCTCAAATATTGTCTTTCAAATACAACTTTGAAAACACAAATACGCATTACTGAAAAATGTAACATTGCTTTACAATTCATATAAATATAATCAACAGGCTATACCAAATTGTCTGAAATGAAACAAGGAGACAAAGAATAGGGGTAAAATTTGGGCTAACTCCACGTTAAGATACTGAAATGTTATGGTAGGTTACGACTGAGACTGAGTAATAACAAAATTTTAGCCTATGCTATAAGGATATAAATGAGGTTAGGCACCACCGTAGTGATAGGGGGAATGACCATCCCCGTTGGAAGGAGAAAAAAAAATATTACTGTGGTGAAATCATAACTCCGATAGCTCATAAAAATTGTGATCCACTGTTCATAATTTTTTTTCAAAGTAAATAACTCTGGTAGGTATTTAGGCACTAGAAATTAATCACAAATCAATGAAAATGATTCATGTTTACCTTAATTATCGCATGTAATCCCCTAATGCAAAGAGAATAGTGTTCTTATATAATAACACTGTAGCTTAAGAAAAAATTATTCAGATCTTGGAGACAGTCTGGAAATTTGCACTCCAGCTCAATTTTCAATGCTCTTTCACATGAAATTAGAATACACTTGATAGCACAATTTAGTCCACAATCCGGTTTTTCAAAATGACTGATGACAGTAAATTTTAGACAATTTGTCACCCCTTGAGGCACATGCTTCATAGTTTAAATGTGATAACTAAATGTTTTCCCTCTCAAAATATCAATTAGAATTGACCTTAGCTTTAACATTATTCTTTCAAATGGAATATTTAAATAGACATCTGCCACCAAAAAAAAAAA
This sequence comes from Palaemon carinicauda, assembly GCF_036898095.1. Classification (NCBI taxonomy): domain Eukaryota; kingdom Metazoa; phylum Arthropoda; class Malacostraca; order Decapoda; family Palaemonidae; genus Palaemon; species Palaemon carinicauda. Next base: position 54,773,241 of record NC_090734.1, read on the forward strand.
AAAAAAAAAAAAAAAATCTATAAAAGTCCTCAGAAAATAAGCATACATATTTATTAGATATGTTGTAGGTTCGACTAAGAACTAAAAATATCAATTCAATTTGAAAGATCAGCAATGCAATATATAAATGTATATTTAATACTTTTTCCAAGTATCATCACACAAATGTCAAGTAAGAAATATCAGTACACCAGTAACCTGGACATTACTAATGTGAAGACAAGTAATTGAGTCGGTACTCTGACTGGCAGCATGTTCCTTCACATTTGCACAGTTTGGTACATTCAAGAGATGCATTTAAACCTTTACAAGGCTGTGTGCCTCCCTATTTGCATCTATATTTGCATGACTTAGCTGCTTCTAAGAGTGTAGTTCAGAACGGTATCCAGTTGTCATGGGACATCTCAGTCAATCCTCAATTGGATGGCGATGGTTGTTGTTGATTAACCCCAAGCAACGTTGCCTAGACATATCTTGCCGGGTAACTAACTCTCTTTATGTGATCACTTAGAGCAGCGTGTGTTGGAGGCATTCAAACCAACAAGCTCCCTTTTTGGAACAAATGCTTCCTCACCTGGCTGCTATCTGTTGTGTCTTAACAATCCTTTCTAGATGGTACATATTTAAATCTGTGATGCAAATGGATTTACCAGAAAGACACACAAATGAGGCTGCAATATTAGGGATTGTGTCTAAGTATCCCACACCGGGATATTTCCAATATTACTGAGTAACGAATAGGTGTCGCATCCGGTATAGGCGTGGAAAAAATGGAAGGGCTCCCGCCTTTCGTTGTCAAAGTTTAGAGCGAAGCTCATCCACTTATATCAGTTTACAGTTTTTCTTTACAACGAAAGTAATCTATGATTCATCCAGTTATAACTTGTGAAAACTGGCAATTGCTAGGACCATTACATCTGTGTCCACTATTCTGATATGAATTTATTTAGAATGATAATTGTGCAAAATGAGCTTTGTGTAGGCGTCTTCGTGATTTTAAAGAACAAGGATTGGGCATGTGAATGCCCCGTATTTCTTTAGTCCAATAGATCTCTTTCCCTCTAGGAGAAAACTGATCGATGAATTGAGACCAATACTGGAAGATATCACTTAGTTTTGGCCAATCTGATAAAATTTTGAAAGTACTTTGGTATTGGTGTACAACTTGTGATTCAGAGACGTATTCCAAATGATCTCCTCTTTTGTCTTATTGAACTTTTCCGGCTACTTTTGATAAATCGATCCTATACCAAATCTAGGCACTTTGTGGTCTATAGATTTCTCATCATGTAAGGTATGAACACTTGATTAGAAGTCACCAAATGTAGCACAGGTTTTAAAATGAACATATTAGCCAACTCACCTCCATCTAGAATTTTGGCATTTATAACTGGTGAGGTATAGTCTTCTGGTGCAGCATGCACATCAAAACATTTGATAAAGTCAGACTTTGTTCCCTTTTTAAGCTTAATCCAAGCACAGAGAGAGAGAGAGAGAGAGAGAGAGAGAGAGAGAGAGAGAGAGAGAGAGAGAGAGAGAGAGAGAGAGAGAGAGAGAGAGAGAGAGATTGGCTTGCAATGGTTTCCATTTCTGAAAAAAAACTCCATATTCTTATCTCCATTGCAAGACTGACATGAGATGTAAAACCTACTGAATAAACCACTGTTATTTTGCGAGGGATTGATCTAATGGAAGGTTTTCGTCTGATTCTGAGGTGATGTCCTATCTTTTCTTTTTTCAAAGAGAATAACAAATTTTAAATAGGAAATGAAGATTTATTAATCATTATTATCTTTATTATTATAACGTAAGATAATGATATTGGGTAACTCATTGCTCTAACTGTTTAACAACATATATGTCATACTTGGATTGTCCTATTGACTCTACAATCTTGACACTAGCCACTGCCCTTTCGTCCAGAAGCTTCTTCATACCGAATCGATCAACATCATTCCTGTCACCTGTGAATGAATTTTCCAATTCATAGAATGTTATGATCCAAGATTTCACACGGGGTACAATTTATTTCTTCTTTTTTTGTGGGGGGGGGGGGGGAGGGGGCGTGGTAGGGGTCATGAAATGTGACTTATCTTGGTGCTTAGTCAATTTTGTGCAAATTGTTCCACATGAGTATTCAAATTGATCCTTTATTCCAGCGGTATCTGGACCAGCAGTGTTCCTCTGAATTGAAGCAGAAATTTTTTTTTTGTGATTCCAATGACGCCTTTGTGCCCCTTTTGTGCATTCATCTGTTCGTGGGATAGATCCATAGATATTGATAAAAATACAGTCTGATGACTTCTATGCAACGGAAACACCCTTCTAAAGTTCCCCATAAACAAGTGGTACCTGGTTTTCGAGCTGCAGCATATTTCCGATATGGAAAGTGAGCGTTTTTGCCGTTAGTTTTTTCCACCAAGAACTTCCATATAACTATATGCCTAAGGCATTAGACATAGAGACAGAAATACACCTGGCACTAGGAACGCACAATCTGCATTGCAAGAAGGTCCAGTTTAAGAACCAAATTCCAAATTTCGAACTGATGTCACTATTTGACTTTGACTTGATCCATGTTTTCAAGTTCATGTTTTCCTATCCACTCAAAAGAGACCCTTCATATGCCTTGTACACTGACATATGCAAGATATATATAGGGAGGAGGCTGTAACTTGATGTACATATCAAAATTTTTTGACATGCAGTCCTTTCAGTATGGCATATGCTCTACCCCTGGTTTTAATTTCTGACTGAACAAGGATAACTGACCAGCATCTACCTCTGAGAAAGTCTCCAAACAATTTAATGAGATTCATCTTAATTGATAATTCTATTGGATAGTAGGTTGGCCTCGGCACCAGCCACCCGTTGAGATACTACTGCTATAGTGTTATGGGGTCCTTTGACTGGCCAGACAGTACTACATTGGATCCTTCTCTCTGGTTACGGTTCATTTTTCTTTCGCCAACACATACACTGAATAGTCTGGCATATTTTTACATATTTTCCTCTGTCCTCACACACCTGACAACACTGAGACTACCAAACAATTCTTCTTCTACCAAGGGTTTACTGAACTGTAATTGATCAATAGCCACTTTCCTCTTGGTAAGGGTAGAAAAGACTATTTATCTATGATAAGCAGCTCTTCAAGGAATAGGACACTCCAAAATCAAACCATTGTTCTCTATTCTTGGGTAGTGCCATAGCCTCTGTACCATGGTCTTCCACTGTCTTGGGTTAGAGTTCTCTTGCTTGAGGGTACACTCGGGCACACTATTC
>NC_090734.1:54784025-54798193 GCF_036898095.1 Palaemon carinicauda
TTTCCTATCAATACCAGTACACCCATTTTTGTATAACGCCACAGAATATTATCACGAATTTATCCTCTAGATACTCGTGCTCTGCTCAATGTATTTGTTTGGCCAGAGCATACAACCTTTGGTCAGCAGGATTGACCTGTGTCTGGCTACGGTTCAGGAAAACCACTGTATCAAGGACCAATACATTGGCATGGTTTGTGGTTGCAACAGAATAAGTTTGAACTTACCACATGGACTTAATTTCTTAAATGATGACTTCAAATAGTTAGCTCCATTTCTGTGATGCACGCTAGGATTTACTCATGATGCGTATTGTATAACTCATATCCTCACTTCTTTCAACCAAAAATATTCTTCTTGAAAGTTTCACAACATCGAATATGGGGCTTGAAAGGATTGGCTTGCTTCTGGAGTATGATTGGGATTTTGTTTGTTTTATGAAAGTCGAATTTTGTTGCAAGCTTCTGGAAGCTTTGGAAATTTCTTACATTTCCTTACTTAATCCAGATTAAGAGGCTCGTATTTATTGCCAGCATATTTAGTCCTTGAGTATTAGAAAATGGATATACTTTTTCACTAAAACAATGCTCGAGCTGTGGATGCAGTTGGATTATAATCAATCATTTATACTGCTGCAGTTGTTAACAACTGCTTTCTCAACACTGCAGGACAGATTACTTCATCTTCCACATACTATAAAAAATATGTTCCCCCAAGCTGTATTTATATTTCTTGGATGATTTTGTAGAATAGGCTAGGCCAATTCTCACGGAGCATTTCTATGATTTGTCTCTTCTGCGTATTGGCAATCACCTACAGGACCATGTATAATGCAAAAGTGTCCATGGGTGTTTGAATGTCGCTGTACATCTGTTCCTTCCTTGTATTTAGCAAAGAAGTTGCATTGTAGTATTTGTGATTTAGAAAGGTTAGATTTTGATGCTCTATGATTGATATATTACCTAATTCCATATCATGTTCAATCATGCATATAGATGCTAGCTACGAGGTTGATAAAGCCATTTGTTGATCTTTGTCGTGAAAGGTATTGATTCTATATCACTTTTGATATAGCATGTCTCGTTGATTTTATATTATCAGTTTTTACTAGATGGGTCACTCCACTGTACTTGGATACTTAAGAGATGATTGAGACTACATAATTTTCAAATGCCATCAAAATATAGCCGCTCGCAATGAGTTTGCTGCTTGAGAATATAATAAACCAATTGGTCATTGAGTTGAAGAAGAATGTGAATCATGCTATTAATAATCAAGCTGTTCAACCATAGGTTTATAAAGCATCGTAAAGTCGGCATGCATGAAAATGTGTTCTCCACTATCAATGGGATTTTCCATCTCTCTAATCTAGATAACTAGATTGGAGAAATTATTTGGATATTTTTTCTTGCAGTGTCCTTATGTTAGCTCACGCACCTTCAGGAAGGGTAACTCTTCATTATATAATGTCACCAAGTAGACAGGGTGATTTTTTAGATCATGTTACTGTATATTATTTCTATCAATGCATGTTTCTACACAATCGGTTATTCTCTTATTAACTAATATACTCATTGTTTCTCTATTGCCAAATCCACCCCATTGGACTCGCCAAAAATCATTATAGTTTTTTAAGTAATTGAATCTTTTGCAGGATCTTACTTCTTCAGCCCTTATCCACTGTCACTTGCAAAGGCTTATATATTTTCATCTCTGATTAAATTTGTGTTCTTAAATAGAGGCCTCTAACTTGATTGTGTAGAAATAGTTGATTGGAGAATGATAATTGCATTCGTGGGAAAATAGTCGAATTGACTAGTTAGTTCGTTCTTACTTTTTGTTCTTATTTTGGTGTTTGTTTATGGACGGAAAGTAAACGGAATTATTGCCATTTGTTAATATTAAATGTAAATGTTTAACTTCCCTCTTCTTATATTCTAATGGATTTAATTAATTTAATGTTAAATGTATTCCTTACAAGGAAACAGTTTTGTTTTTCCGTCTTTATTTTTCAACGGTTGTTCGAGAATTTCGGCCAAGGGAAAAGAAAACGGAGTTGATAATATGTTTGAGTCTTACTTGGAGTCACTCGCTGCAGAATTACAGTACCGGCTGGGTCTTTAGAGCGAGCGTACTTTCTGCCTTTAAAAGTGAACTCAAAAAGTTCGAAAAAACCAAGATATCTGTTCCTGGAATTTAGTGCAGGTAAGTTGAAAAATAAAGACTAGCCTAATTATTGATTAGAGTTAGATAATTCTAACATATTAGAGCTTTATGATCCATTTTTTCCCTAAGACTTCAGTTTGCTTCTCGTCTTGGTTGTTTTGTTTTCTTCGGCTATGACTCTTGTTGTTGGGCATAGCTGGGTAAGAAGATTGTCTGATTTACGCCGAGAAGAATGTGACTGGTTTAGTTACATTTGCAAAGGGGGAGGTAACCTTTGAAAACATCTAGGTTGAAGTTGAGCGGTATTTGCTAACCCTAGGAAGTCTAGGCCTAGTCGTATCTTTGTGTTCTTGGGCAGCAATGATTTGTAGGATTCTTTGTATACGGTTGTTATTCCTTATAATGAAAAAAGCAGTATCGGTGCTTATTTATACTTGTTTTAATTTAAGTTATGTTAAGTCAGTAGCCTTTTCATTTATATAACCTGTCGATTAGCTTAGTTTTTCTGTTAGCATAATATGCTGTATTTTTCATCAGGAAGTAACTGAGGATAACTTGCTTTGCACTGACTTCATTTAGTTCAGTTTGAATTTTTCCTTGAGTAATTTACTAATGGTTAATAGCATTATTCAAGATGAATGAGGCTGAAATAAAAAAGTTAAATAAAAAGAGAGCTTATGTTAAGGGTTTAGTAACTCTTGATGTTAGGAAGAATGACGTTTTAAAGGGTGATCAAATTAATGGTCATTTGTTAAAAGTATTTATTCATAAAACTGATGCAAATTTAGTAATTGTTGAGAATTTTGATGCTATCATTTGTGAAATTGCTGTTGAAGATGAACTAGATAGTATTATGCAAGCAGCAAAAGATTATCATTATGAAATACAGAAAAATCTATCAGAATTCAGAGTAACATTTGATAATCTGTTTGGAGGTAAGAGTACTCCTCAAAATAGTTCTAGTAAAATTGTAAAGTTAATTCTCCCTCCTATTCAAATTCAGAAGTTTGAAAACAATGCAGCTAATTCATTTGCCTATTTGAACTTTAAAAAGGCTTTTAATAAGGCTTTGGCTGGTATGCTTAACCTAATTGATGCTGAAAAGTTGGTTTATTTAAAGGGTTATTTGTTAGGTGAAGCGTTAAGTTTAGTAGAAAACATTACAGTAAATGAGGAGGGTTTTGATTTGGCTTTTAAGCAATTAGATCTTAATTTTATGGATGAAGACAACATAATTGATCAAGGAATAGGTGAAGTTTTGAACATTTCTGAAGTAAAATCCCTTAGTGAAGTAGAATCTTTGGTTAGATCTTTGAATAATAAATTCATTGACTTGTGGGGACTTGGTATTGATCTGATTGAGGTGGATTCGACTTCTCTATTGCTAATTAGCAAAATTTTAAATAGCAAACTTCCTAGACCTTTTTTGATAGAACTCTCTAGAACTACAGGATCTTCTTATCCTAATTTTAACCAGTTGTTAAATAATTATCAGGGTATTATTGCACGCCTTAGTTTGGGTCATAAAGAAAATTCTCTGGCAAAACCTAAAGTTAAACATGAAGGTAAAGACCGTAATTTCCAAGAATCAAAGTATTGTAATAGATCTACTGCTAGTAATAACTCTAATAAAGTTCAATTCACCAGTAAACATTCATCTTCTGGTAGATGTAAATTTTGTAAAGATACTGGTCATAACTATTCTAAATGTACTAGGTTTGATACTTTGCAAGCTAGGAAGAATAGAGCTGAAGAACTAACTTTATGCATCAAATGCTTGAGTAATAGGCATGAGGCATCAGAATGTCCGGGAAATAAATCATTGTTAGCTTATAAATGTTTTTCTTGTAATAAATCTGAACCGCATGGAGCAATGTGTCCTCATGCTATTAAGGATCTTGGTAAAAAAGGTATTGAGTTGTCAGTCAGGGTCTGAAATATTTGTTCCCTTTAATACACTCAAAGTTGGTAGGGGTAAGAAACTTTTTTAAATGTTGTTTTTTATTAGACACTAGAGCCCAGTTTAGTGTTATTGTTAAACAAATTGTTGATAGTAAATTAGGAGATTATTGTGATGCTCCTTTATCTAGGTTAGTTTCTTCTTTTGGATTGCCAGGTAGAGTTAGTGATGGATGTCATTTGGTAGCTGATTTAACAATGCCTTGTGGAAAAAATGTCTAGTAGTCTTTTTTTTTTTTTTTTTTTTTTTTTTTTTTTTTTTTTTTTTTTTTTTTTTGCTTTGGAAATCTTTAATACATCACTCCAAATTCCTATGTTGCCTTCTGTAGTTAAAAATCTGGAATCTGCGGGTTATTCATTATGTAATAATTACCCATGGAGGAATTCTGAAATTGTAAATACCGGTATATTAAGTATCCTAGGGAATGATATTCTTCGGGAATTTAGTCAGTTAGATTTAGACTCTGTAAAGTTGTTTAAAATTATGGTTAGTAGTTGATGATAATGGCTGGATTCTGTGGCATGTGCAGGCATAAAAAAGAAGGTATAAATGAAATTAAAGAAATATAATTACTAATTAGGAAATTAATATGTAATGGTGGAGGAGGAGATTAAACTGATCACAATAACAGGATATAAATATCGAAAAGACATTAATTTATAGACACGTGATTTAGTACATTTGGTACAGTATTCAATTTTGTTCATCCTTCACAAAAGAAGCTCTTTCATGAGATAATTGATTCTTATGAACCTTGTAAACCAATAAGAGAGGTAGAGTGTTGTCCTATAATTGATAGTAATAAAATCTTGTAAAATAGACCAAGAGATAATGGTAAAGCTAAATCTGTTAGGTCTATTCCTAATAAGGAAGTTAAATATGTATGTACCTGAATGTAACAGAGAATCTAGAGTTTTTTTTTTTTATAATTCATCCCTTAATTTGGAGATTATACAGACTTCTAACTCTGATAAGAATAGACTTCTGAAATTTGTCCCTCCTCAGCAACTTGGAAAACAGAAGCTATTAGTAAATTTTACAGTTAATCCAGTTGGCTATAAGTTCGATCCATTGAATGGTATCTTTCCTGATTCTTGTGTCGAGTATGGACTCGATAATTTCTACAACTTAGAATCGATTGGGATTAAAGATGAATATTCCCTTCCTTATGAAAACCAACAAGTTGCTGATTTTCCTAAATCAATTTCTTTTCATGAAGGACATTATCACATTCATTTACAATGGAAAAGTGATTTAATAAAAAAAGTCCCTAACAATCTAAAGATTTCTTTGGCAGTTGCTAAGCGGATTTATTCTAAATTAGAAGATCAGAATATATCCTCTAAATATGAGGAAGTTTTTGATAGACAGGAAAAGCTTGGCATTATTGAGCCTCTTAAAAATAGAGCCGCAGGCCAAATATTCATTACTCATCGTCCTGTCATAAGAAATGATGAAAATGCCACCACTAAAATCTGTCCTGTATTTAATTGTAGTTTAAAGGTGGGAAAAGCTCCATCATTAAATGAAGCCGCTTCCCATGGTATTGATTTGATGAACAACTTGTTGTCTTTGGTTTTGTATTTCAGGAATAATGATTATGTAGTTGTAGCTGATATAGTGGAGGCTTTTCTCAAAGTTAGGTTATCTTTAGAGGCAGATCGAGATAGATTTTGGTTCTTTAGAAAGATAAACGGGAAGTTTGTTGCTTATAGATATAATACCATAATATTTGGAATTGTAAGTTCTCCCTTTATATTGAATTTTATTATTCAACATCATTTGTCTAGCTATAGAGGGAATGAAGTAGCTTCTCTGATTAAAGAAAAATTTTGTATGGATAACTTAGTGCTCTCTTCTAATCAGGGAGCCCAGATGCCAATTATTATCAATTCTTTTAAGAAAATTATGAATTCAGGGGGGTTGCCTCTACGGGTGTGGAGTTCTAATATTCCCGCTTCGTTATCTACTCTTGATGAAGAGTAAAAGGTAGCTTTTTTCTGAAATGAAGATTTTAGGATATATTTATGACTCTAACCAAGATACCTTACAATTAAAGGTTGAGCAATTGAAGAAGGGTGCTTCCTCAAAATGTCAGATTTTGTCAGCTTTGTCTTCTGTCTGTGATCCTATTGTATATTTGCACATATAATGCTGCAGGGCAAGCTTACTATTCGTAAGTTGTGCCAGTAAGTTTCGAACTGGATGAAACAGTTAGTGTTGAAATTTTTAAGCTATGGAGTAAATTTTTTTCCAGACAAACTTATAAAACTGGTGCTCCTGTCAAGCTGTTTTTGTGTGCAGATGCTTCTAAGGAAGCTTATGGTTGTGCTATGTATGCTCTGCAAGGTGATCATAGTTCCCTGATATTTGCTAAGACTAAGGTTAGCCCTATTATGGAGAAAACTCTCCCGACTCAAGAACATTTGGCTGCTCAATTAGCTTTGAAGTGTTTTGATACCATTTTTTGAAAGTAATCTATTAAATTGTGCTAAAATTGGAAGCATAACTCTTTTTATAGATAGCCAAGTAGTTCTTAGTAGGATTCTTACTAATAGGGCTCCAAAGAGAAACACATTTGTAAATAATATGTTGAAGGAAATTTCTAATCTGTTAGATAGGATTTCTAATAGATTTTGTAGAGTTTCATTAGCTTATTTTCCTTCATCTAGCAATCAGGGTGATTTTCTTACTAAGCCTTGTACTTGTAAGCATTTTCTTGAAAATTTCAGTATTTGGATCAAAGAGCCTTCTTGGTTGAATTCTCCTGACGAGTGGCCTAAGGGTCTTTTGGGTTGTATTCCTGATAATGTGAAGAGTGACTTAATTTCTCGTGTAATGTTTCCTAAAAAAGGAGCCTCGTGTAAATATTAGTAATTTTTCAAATTTTTCTAGACTTTTAAGTGTAGTTTTTAAGGTGTTTACTGTTGTAAATAAGTTTAGGAAAATTCAAGCTGACCCTGTTGAGGCAGCTTCTAATTACCTTCTGAGGTTGATGCAAGAGGAACCGTTTTCTCTTGAATTATCATATCTGAGGAGTAGAGATTCTTCAGTTGAAGTTCCACCTTTAGTTAGGCAGTTCAACTTGTTTCTTGATGATAATGGTATAATGCGAACTAAAGGTCGGATTGACAAAAATATTACTTTAAAATTTGATATTGTCAATCCTATTCTTGTGGACAAGAAGCATCATTTGACTCGGTTGTTGATTTATTATGCCCATTGTAAGTCTATGCATATTGGTTTGCAATCCACTCTTAGTTTCTTGCGCATGCATGGTTTGTGGATTTTGAAGACTAGGCAAGCAGTTTTGTCTGTCCTTAAGGATTGTATAGTATGCAAGCGTTATAATGCTAGCACAGTGAAATATCCTTCTCCTTCTTAGCTTCCTTCTATCGGGGTTAATTTGAGTGTGCCTTTTGCTCATACTGGTGGGATTATACAGGCCTCTTATGGTTAAGGGGGAAAAATAGAGAAAAATTTAAGGTGTATATTCTTATTTTCATTTGTTTCAATACAAGAGCAATACATTTGGAAATTGTCCAGTCCATGTGAACCTCAGAATTTATATTAGCTTTCATTAGATTTTCTAATAGGTTTGGTGTTCTTGTTGCTGTTTATTCTGATAATGCCAAATCCTTTGTTCAGGCTGGTAATATAATTGAACAGTTACTTACTTCTTCTGAGTTTGGGGAGAAATTTAGGGGCGCTTCAATTTCTCATAAGACTATCCCTGTGTATGTAGCGTGGTATGGTGATGTTTGGGAAAGATTAATCAAAACAGTGAAGCATTGTCTTTTTAATACTCTTGGCAGATATACTCCTTCATTCTCTGAATTTATCACTTTCCTCTCTGACATTCAGAAAATTTTGAATAATAGGTCTTTAACTTATAGATCTTGTGAAAATTAGTTAGATATAATTTCTCCTAATCATTTCTTGGTTGGCAGATTTATTCCTTCATTAATGTTTGGTGATTCTGAACAAGTTCCTGAGTGGGAGTATGGTGAAGATGGATGAGTATTCTTCTCTCCTTGCTCGTACTTTGGAAACTAGGGATGGACTTTATGAAAGCTTTAAGGAAAGGTGGCTTTCTGAATATCTATTAGGTTTGAAAGAAAAGGACAGATCTTCTTTTCATCCTCCAAGAAAGTGGAAATTACTCTCTTGAAATTACCTTACAAATCTAGAACTTATTGGCCTTTAGTTAGAATTGTTGAAACATTCAGTGACAACGAAGGGGTTGTACGCACTGTTCGTATGTTTAAGCCTGATAAAAGTTTTTTAATAACTTTAGAATTATATTCTGAACTTAATGATCATAATTCATATGTTCAAATTGAACAAGAGGAAAATGTTAGTGAGTTGGAGACAGATGATATACCTGACACTGGGACAGTTTTGCCAAATGAAGCATCTACTAGGCCTACCCGTAGTACTGCTCTTGCCTCCAGAAACCTGATAAGAAGCCTAGCTCAGGCGGGTAGATTGTAAAGAATGGTTTGTTTTTTGTTTAATAAGAATGTTCTTTTGTTGTTGGGTTAATCTGTCAAAATTGTTCTTTGTGTAACCTCTTTTCTTTGATTGGGGAAAATGTAGAAATAGTTGATACGAGAATGGTAATTGCTTTCGTGAGAAAATAGTCAAATTGACTAGTTAGTTCGTTCTTACTTTTTGTTCTTATTTTGGTGTTTGTTTATGGGCGGAAAGTAAACTGAATGATAGCTATTTGTTAATATTAAATGTAAATTTTTAACTTTCCCCTTGTGATATTCTAATTAAATTAATTAATTTAATGTTATATGCATTCCATATAAGGAAACACTTTTGTTTTCCTGTCTTTATTTTTCAACGGTTGTTCGAGAGTTTCGGACAAGGTAATAGAAAACAGAGTTGATAATATGTTTGAGTCCGACTTGGAGTCACTCGCTGCAGAATTACAGTACCGGCCGGATCTTTAGAAAGAGTATTCTTTCTGCCTTTAAAAGTGAACTAAAAAATTCGTAAAAAGCCAAGATATCCGTTCCTGGAATTTAGTGTAAGTTGAAAAATAAAGACTTGCCTAATTATTGATTTGAGTTAGATAATTCTAACAATTGCTAGTGTGCTAAGTGTGAGATACATAAGAATATTTTTCCTAGGCTCATATATCCATCGATTTCTTTTCTGGGGGCCATAGATCTTCTTTCTTAACTTCCTAACTTACACAAAATTTGGTCCAATCAGTGTGTTACATTTTTTTTTTATCAGTAAAACTAGTGGCCATGGCCGCTATGACATCCAACATGAGGTTTTCTCCTTTTATTTTATACAACTAAGTTCTGGCACCATGCCCCTAAAACCCTTGACTCGACTCTTCCACACTGTGGCCTCCTCTGCATTCAGGTGCAGCTAACTACTAATTTGGGGTGAAGGGAGTAGAATTTTCGGATACTATTATGTTATTGCAGTATAAAGTCAACAACATACATTTCCTGCTTAGTTCAAACTGAGCCTTATGATGAATTTCATAGCAGTGATATCACCTCTTTGCATTGATATAATATAGTTATCATTTCTTCAAGAACTTCATCAACTTCATTGATTTAAACATTAGAGATAGATGTACACCATTACATGCAGAAACGTTCTGTGTGCTACCCTCATCTAGCTTAGCACTCTTCACGGGTTTTCAATGTTAGTGAGAAAAATATTAGTTGGTTTCCTTTACAAACAATAAATTCTTCAAACATATACATCAGCTTACTTTATGAACAGTAAATTTCAGTTGTGAAACTTGTCAGAGTTCTTTATGAAAAACAATGAAAATTTCAGTGGCCCTAAAAACATATAAATACATATCTAGATCATTCAAATTGGACAACTAAAATAATTTTTAGCAAATTGTCAAGTTTAGAAGCATATTTTAGGGGCCCTATTGAAAGTTGTTATTTTATACGATTTTCAATGGGTCAATCCGTCAGAGTAGATAATTAGGACTTGGGAACAATTGAGGCAAATTTGATGGTTGTATCTTTATTTTCATAATTCATTTCATACCTTCTATAGTATTAGCTATTAAGCTTATAAATTTTTAATGAATTATTCAACAACGTTTATTTAGTTTTTTTTTCATGTTTGATAGTTTCACATATATTGCAAACGAGAAATTTTATAATAAATGAGTGGAAATAGGATTGAGACTATGAAAGATATGAATGTCAGCTTTTATACCGTCAAGTATTACACTATAATCACTTAAAAATATGTGCATTTTAAGTTTTTTCAGGTTTATGAAAGCAATTAAAATATTTCAAAGGGCCAGGATAGTATCCAGATTTATTGGGGTATCGGAAGTAAATCACATAATTTTTGATAAATTCACTCAGCTTAGTATGGCAATGGAGGTGTATACGAAATATTTTGTCAAAATTTCTCTTACTTTCCTAGATACAGGGTAATTAGTGAAAGTAACTCCAATAACCGAAAACATTGTCCCCTATAAGAAAATGCCTTATTTCTTCTGTTATTGTAACTTTTTATAATTGTTACCTTTTGATATAAGGCAAATTGTTAGCAGCGGCATCTGTAAAAATTTTAGGAGTCGCAAAACAATGTATTTTATGGTAATTACACCCTTCAGCCTTCAGTCCTAGCACAAACTCTACCATAATAAATATGTGCATATAGTGATGGACATCACTGATAAAGAATAGAATAACCTAGATTGGTTATGCCTACACCGCATACATGAAGACAGACAAGCCAATTTAGTAATATAAAAATCAAAAAAAGATGTGAACGTGAGAGATTGGCTGTGAACGAACAAGATGCAAAAATAGATGACTTAGAAAACAAACTTGCTGACCTTAGCTCAAACACAGCAAATTCCACTCCGACTACCGACCTCACTGAGAAAGTTGACATTCTTGCCATGAATATGGAATCAATTAAAGCAACACTTCAAACATTGATAGACGCAAAATTGGAAAAAGAGACTTTTGCTGAAAAAGTTAAGGAAAAAAATCTGTTGATAATTGAATAAGCTAATACAACAACTAGAATTACTGAAAGAAAACGCTAGGTTGAACAATCACGTAAAAAAATTCCTATACTTAACACGAGGTCAACTACTAATGGAAATGTTTTTTGTAAACTTTGTAAAAAGAAATGATCAGAGAAGAGGCAGCAAACAAATTTCAGATATTGGTGGCTGACAATGAAACGAGAAAAATCGGAAAACTAAAACCAGAAATGATGTGATCCTGAAGTTCGGAGGGCTATTCATGATAATTGGGACAAGGTTTCGTTACGATTGGGTATTTATACCATACGTGATAGGCACCGTGTGATCACCTGCTACCACTGTCAGAGGTATGGATATCTTGAAAAAGATTGCAAGTCTAAAATGATGATAAAGTGCGTTAAATGTTCAGGAAAACATTCCACCAAGTAACATAATTTGCAATTGTCAAAGTGTTAAACTGCACAAAGTTCAACAAACCGAATGACCACATAGTAAATTCTAGAGACTACAAAGCTTATGATATAGAATTGAAAAGACTAGCAGAAAATACTGATCATGGTTACTAAGGATGTCATAAACTGTGGCTATGTAAATATATAATCTTTAGGTAATAAAACTATTCAGATTCGGGAATTGATAAACGAGAAATATTTGTATATGGTAGCATTATCTGAAACATGGTTAAATAACTTGGACAAGGCAAAGATCGCTGAATTGACACCCCCCCCCCCCAACCACCACCAACCACACACACCTTCTTTAACATACTGAGAGAAAGTAGGTCTGTTGGGGGTGTCGGACACTTTATTCATAAAAGTTACTCAATCTCAAAATGTTGAAAAGAACTAATATTACAAGCTTTGAATATTCCGAAATAAACTTTACGCCGAAAAAAAAAAACATATCCTTTGTAACAATCTACAAACCTCCTAGAACATACACTAGTATTTTTGTTTGACGAACTCAGTGCTCTCATTGAGATGATTATCATAGAGAAAAACCAATTAGTTATCTGTGGAGACTTCAATTTTTGGATGGATGACGCATCAAATCCGGACGCTTTGGTATTTAGTGAGTTATTAGAATCATATCGACTAGTGAATAATGTTGACTGTAAAACTACATTAACTCGGTATATGTTAGACTTAGTTTTAACAACAGTCGTGCAACAGTGATAATTTAACAGTAAATGAACAATACACGGTATGAAACGTTAAATACTCTGAGCAAACAAGGTAAAACGACAGTGGAGTTCCTGTAGAGAGTGGGGTTCTCCTGTTGCATGGGACTGGATAAGCAGCCATCAAAGTCAAGTAAGTAAGTATCGCTGCTCTCACCTTTCCAGTGCAACATGCACCTCTGCTTCTCGCCAATGATACCCGTAACATCACTATTGGTGAAGTACTTAAGCAGGTGATCTGCAACATGCCACGTCCATTGTCCTTTTTCAGTCGAAAACTGTCAAAGGTAGAATCTGGCTACTATACCTTAGACCTCGAACTGCTGGCAGTACATTTTTCTCTCTCCATCACTTTTGCCCCTTTTTAGAGGGTACACACTTCATCACTATCACAGAACACATATAAACTGGAGTATGCCTTCACTCTACAATCAGATGCCTGGACCACCAGCCAACACTGACACCACTCCAACATTGCTTTATACAACACCGTCACTCAAGAAGTTTATGGAAAATAAAATCGTGCCGCTGATTCCTGGCACGAAACACATTAGCTGCCTTTCACATGAGATTGAATTACAACTCCTTAGCAGAAACCAATGAAAAGATCCAGCTCACCAATCATGCAAGACCTCCCTACGTTTGGAAGACATTGCACTCAATGACTCCAATGCCACCCTCCTCTGTGGATACCTGAACCCATGTGACAATAGATGTTTTATTTCATCCATGGCCCCTCACATCTCTCCTGTGGATCTACTGTGCAGCTATTGAAGCCGATGCTCAATGTGCATTAGACAGGTTTGTGTCATCATTTGTACTTCATGCCAAGTTTCAAAATTACAGCATTAGACATTTTTGTGTCAACACTTGTACTTCATGCCAAGCTTCAAAAATACATCTACACATGGATTCAGATTGGGTACCTTTCATAACCTCGGTGTCGTTTTTCCTACATTCACATCGACTTGGCAAGTCCTCTACCCACATCCCAAGGAAACTGTTACCTGTTCTCCTTCAATAATCTCCCCCACTCATTTGCCTGAGGCCATCCCTATTCAAACTATAACATGCCCCTCATGTACATTCACCTTACTCTTAAGGTGGATAGCTATAGTTTGTATTCCTGAGCATATTACTTTTGACAGAGATACCAATTTCGCCTCTTAATTTTGGACATCATTAGCAAATTTTTTTAGCATCATGCAACATCTGAAAACAGCCTACAACCTGGCAGACAAGGGACATGGTTAAATAATTTTACAACACCCACGAAGCAGCTTTGATGTACCGCTGCAATGGCTCAACTTGTTTACTCAGCTACCATGGGCTCAACTTGGATTTATGACCACCTCCTAAAATTGCTCTTAATGACTAGGCAGTTGAAATACTGAATGGTGAGTTTCTAGTAATTTATGCCAAAACTTTTCTGTCTTTAGCCTTCTATGACATTCTCTGGCACCAACGTCACGTTGTGGGAATTATTTTTTCCTGCCAGCAGACTAGCAAGCCCAAGAGAAGCAACACCTACACACAGACTTAAACAGTGGAATTAACGTTTTCTTGCATATTGAAAATAACAAGTTACTGCTAGCACCCCCATTACATATGTCCTTGCATTATGATTTATTGCACAATTAAAAACTTTTTTAATTAACATTGTCGTGAAGATGACTGGGGCTCCATAAATCGCCTAAATCTTGCATATGTCTTGCAATATTACCGGCCTACAGTTCACCTCTCGAAAGCAGGGGTCCCAACATCACATCTGTCTCTCATAGTGTGGTAGTAAAGAGCCACAAGTATTAAATAAAACGCTCGTAAACTGTAACAGTATGTTTTCTCTTTTATATCTC
>NC_090734.1:54798693-54808693 GCF_036898095.1 Palaemon carinicauda
GGTCGTTAAGAGAATCCAGACATTAATGTATCAAAAATATATATGGCTTATTTGAATATGAAAAACACGTAAAAATGTGCAAAATTTATCATTAATTGAATGCCAAGTAACAAACTACCAATTAGCTACGATGGTGAAGATGGGTTGATTTCAATTCTAAGTACAAAATACCTGAATTCGACAGGTATAAGTACAGAAGAATTTTCATTGACTTTTATCTTTCTTCGTGGCCAAGTGGGTTAGTCACTGTCTCTACAAGCTTGCCGACCAGGTTCGATTCCCGGCAGGAGCCAAGCTCTTGTCTTTGTGTGATTTCGCCTGGGGCTCTGATCCCGAGGTCGTTAAGAGAATCCAGACATTAATATATCAAAAATATATATGGCTTATTTGAATATGAAAAACACGTAAAAATGTGCAAAATTTATCATTAATTGAATGCCAAGTAACAAACTACCAATTAGCTACGATGGTGAAGATGGGTTGATTTCAATTCTAAGTACAAAATACCTGAATTCGACAGGTATAAGTACAGAAGAATTGTCATTGACTTTTATCTTTCTTCGTGGCCAAGTGGGTTAGGTACTGTCTGTACAAGCTTGCCGACCAGGGTTCGATTCCCGGCCGGAGCCAAGCTCTTGTCTTTGTGTGATTTCGCCTGGGGCTCTGATCCCGAGGTCGTTAAGAGAATCCAGACATTAATGCATCAAAAATATATATTGCTTATTTGAATATGAAAAACACGTAAAAATGTGCAAAATTTATCATTAATTGAATGCCAAGTAACAAACTACCAATTAGCTACGATGGTGAAGATGGGTTGATTTCAATTCTAAGTACAAAATACCTGAGTTCGACAGGTATAAGTACAGAAGAATTTTCATTGACTTTTATCTTTCTTCGTGGCCAAGTGGGTTAGTCACTGTCTGTACAAGCTTGCCGACCAGGGTTCGATTCCCGGCTGGAGCCAAGCTCTTGTCTTTGTGTGATTTCGCCTGGGGCTCTGATCCCGAGGTCGTTAAGAGAATCCAGACATTAATGTATCAAAAATATATATGGCTTATTTGAATATGAAAAACACGTAAAAATGTGCAAAATTTATCATTAATTGAATGCCAAGTAACAAACTACCAATTAGCTACGATGGTGAAGATGGGTTGATTTCAATTCTAAGTACAAAATACCTGAATTCGACAGGTATAAGTACAGAAGAATTGTCATTGACTTTTATCTTTCTTCTTGGCCAAGTGGGTTAGTCACTGTCTGTACAAGCTTCCCGACCAGGGTTCGATTCCCGGCCGGAGCCAAGCTCTTGTCTTTGTGTGATTTCGCCTGGGGCTCTGATCCCGAGGTCGTTAAGAGAACCCAGACATTAATGTATCAAAAATATATATGGCTTATTTGAATATGAAAAACACGTAAAAATGTGCAAAATTTATCATTAATTGAATGCCAAGTAACAAACTACCAATTAGCTACGATGGTGAAGATGGGTTGATTTCAATTCTAAGTACAAAATACCTGAATTCGACAGGTATAAGTACAGAAGAATTTTCATTGACTTTTATCTTTCTTCGTGGCCAAGTGGGTTAGTCACTGTCTGTACAAGCTTGCCGACCAGGGTTCGATTCCCGGCCGGAGCCAAGCTCTTGTCTTTGTGTGATTTCGCCTGGGGCTCTGATCCCGAGGTCGTTAAGAGAATCCAGACATTAAAATATCAAGAATATATATGGCTTATTTGAATATGAAAAACACGTAAAAATGTGCAAAATTTATCATTAATTGAATGCCAAGTAACAAACTACCAATTAGCTACGATGGTGAAGATGGGTTGATTTTAATTCTAAGTACAAAATACCTGAATTCGACAGGTATAAGTACAGAAGAATTGTCATTGACTTTTATCTTTCTTCTTGGCCAAGTGGGTTAGTCACTGTCTGTACAAGCTAGCCGACCAGGGTTCGATTCCCGGCCGGAGCCAAGCTCTTGTCTTTGTGTGATTTCGCCTGGGGCTCTGATCCCGAGGTCGTTAAGAGAATCCAGACATTAATGTATCAAAAATATATATGGCTTATTTGAATATGAAAAACACATAAAAAGGTGCAAAATTTATCGTTAATTGAATGCCAAGTAACAAACCACCAATTAGCTACGATGGTGAAGATGGGTTGATTTCAATTCTAAGTAAAAAATACCTGAATTCGACAGGTACAAGTACAGAAGAATTGTCATTGACTTTTATCTTTCTTCGTGGCCAAGTAGGTTAGTCACTGTCTGTACAAGCTTGCCGACCAGGGTTCGATTCCCAGCCGGAGCCAAGCTCTTGTCATTGTGTGATTTCGCCTGGGGCTCTGATCCCGAGGTCGTTAAGAGAACCCAGACATTAATGTATCAAAAATATATATGGCTTATTTGAATATGAAAAACACGTAAAAATGTGCAAAATTTATCATTAATTGAATGCCAAGTAATAAACTACCAATTAGCTACGATGGTGAAGATGGGTTGATTTCAATTCTAAGTACAAAATACCTGAATTCGACAGGTATAAGTATAGAAGAATTGTCATTGACTTTTATCTTTCTTCTTGGCCAAGTGGGTTAGTCACTGTCTGTACAAGCTTGCCGACCAGGGTTCGATTCCCGGCCGGAGCCAAGCTCTTGTCTTTGTGTGATTTCGCCTGGGGCTCTGATCCCGAGGTCGTTAAGAGAATCCAGACATTAATGTATCAAAAATATATATGGCCCTTTTGAATATGAAAAACACGTAAAAATGTGCAAAATTTATCGTTAATTGAATGCCAAGTAACAAACTACCAATTAGCTACGATGGTGAAGATGGGTTGATTTCAATTCTAAGTACAAAATATCTGAATTCGACAGGTATAAGTACAGAAGAATTGTCATTGACTTTTATCTTTCTTCGTGGCCAAGTGGGTTAGTCACTGTCTGTACAAGCTTGCCGACCAGGGTTCGATTCCCGGCCGGAGCCAAGCTCTTGTCTTTGTGTGATTTCGCCTAGGGCTCTGATCCCGAGGTCGTTAAGAGAATCCAGACATTAATGTATCAAAAATATATATGGCTTATTTGAATATGAAAAACACATAAAAATGTGCAAAATTTATCATTAATTGAATGCCAAGTAACAAACTAGCAATTAGCTACGATGGTGAAGATGGGTTGATTTCAATTCTAAGTAAAAAATACCTGAATTCGACAGGTATAAGTACAGAAGAATTTTCATTGACTTTTATCTTTCTTCGTGGCCAAGTGGTTTAGTCACTGTCTGTACAAGCTTGCCGACCAGGGTTCGATTCCCGGCCGGAGCCAAGCTCTTGTCATTGTGTGATTTCGCCTGGGGCTCTGATCCCGAGGTCGTTAAGAGAACCCAGACATTAATGTATCAAAAATATATATGGCTTATTTGAATATGAAAAACACGTAAAAATGTGCAAAATTTATCATTAATTGAATGCAGAGTAACAAACTACCAATTAGCTACGATGGTGAAGATGGGTTGATTTCAATTCTAAGTACAAAATACCTGAATTCGACAGGTATAAGTATAGAAGAATTGTCATTGACTTTTATCTCTCTTCTAGGCCAAGTGGGTTAGTCACTGTCTGTACAAGCTTGCCGACCAGGATTCGATTCCCGGCCGGAGCCAAGCTCTTGTCTTTGTGTGATTTCGCCTGGGGCTCTGATCCCGAGGTCGTTAAGAGAATCCAGACATTAATGTATCAAAAATATATATGGCCCTTTTGAATATGAAAAACACGTAAAAATGTGCAAAATTTATCATTAATTGAATGCCAAGTAACAAACTACCAATTAGCTACGATGGTGAAAATGGGTTGATTTCAATTCTAAGTACAAAATACCTGAATTCGACAGGTATAAGTACAGAAGAATTGTCATTGACTTTTATCTTTCTTCGAGGCCAAGTGGGTTAGTCACTGTCTCTACAAGCTTGCCGACCAGGGTTCGATTCCCGGCCGGAGCCAAGCTCTTGTCTTTGTGTGATTTCGCATGGGGCTCTGATCCCGAGGTCGTTAAGAGAATCCAGACATTAATGTATCAAAAATATATATGGCTTATTTGAATATGAAAAACACGTAAAAATTTGCAAAATTTATCATTAATTGAATGCCAAGTAACAAACTACCAATTAGCTACGATGGTGAAGATGGGTTGATTTCAATTCTAAGTACAAAAATACCTGAATTTGACAGGTATAAGTACAGAAGAATTGTCATTGACTTTTATCTTTCTTCGTGGCCAAGTGGGTTAGTCACTGTCTGTACAAGCTTGCCGACCAGGGTTCGATTCCCGGCTGGAGCCAAGCTCTTGTCTTTGTGTGATTTCGCCTGGGGCTCTGATCCCGAGGTCGTTAAGAGAATCCAGACATTAATGTATCAAAAATATATATGGCTTATTTGAATATGAAAAACACGTAAAAATGTGCAAAATTTATCATTAATTGAATGCCAAGTAACAAACTACCAATTAGCTACGATGGTGATGATGGGTTGATTTCAATTCTAAGTACAAGATACCTGAATTCGACAGGTATAAGTACATAAGAATTGTCATTGACTTTTATCTTTCTTCGTGGCCAAGTGGGTTAGTCACTGTCTGTACAAGCTTGCCGACCAGGGTTCGATTCCCGGCCGGAACCTAGCTCTTGTCTTTGTGTGATTTCGCCTGGGGCTCTGATCCCGAGGTCGTTAAGAGAACCCAGACATTAATGTATCAAAAATATATATGGCTTATTTGAATATGAAAAACACGTAAAAATTTGCAAAATTTATCATTAATTGAATGCCAAGTAACAAACTACCAATTAGCTACGATGGTGAAGATGGGTTGATTTCAATTCTAAGTACAAAATACCTGAATTCGACAGGTATAAGTACAGAAGAATTTTCATTGACTTTTATCTTTCTTCGTGGCCAAGTGGGTTAGTCACTGTCTGTACAAGCTTGCCGACCAGGGTTCGATTCCCGGCCGGAGCCAAGCTCTTGTCTTTGTGTGATTTCGCCTGGGGCTCTGATCCCGAGGTCGTTAAGAGAATCCAGACATTAAAATATCAAGAATATATATGGCTTATTTGAATATGAAAAACACGTAAAAATGTGCAAAATTTATCATTAATTGAATGCCAAGTAACAAACTACCAATTAGCTACGATGGTGAAGATGGGTTGATTTTAATTCTAAGTACAAAATACCTGAATTCGACAGGTATAAGTACAGAAGAATTGTCATTGACTTTTATCTTTCTTCTTGGCCAAGTGGGTTAGTCACTGTCTCTACAAGCTAGCCGACCAGGGTTCGATTCCCGGCCGGAGCCAAGCTCTTGTCTTTGTGTGATTTCGCCTGGGGCTCTGATCCCGAGGTCGTTAAGAGAATCCAGACATTAATGTATCAAAAATATATATGGCTTATTTGAATATGAAAAACACATAAAAAGGTGCAAAATTATCGTTAATTGAATGCCAAGTAACAAACCACCAATTAGCTACGATGGTGAAGATGGGTTGATTTCAATTCTAAGTAAAAAATACCTGAATTCGACAGGTACAAGTACAGAAGAATTGTCATTGACTTTTATCTTTCTTCGTGGCCAAGTAGGTTAGTCACTGTCTGTACAAGCTTGCCGACCAGGGTTCGATTCCCAGCCGGAGCCAAGCTCTTGTCATTGTGTGATTTCGCCTGGGGCTCTGATCCCGAGGTCGTTAAGAGAACCCAGACATTAATGTATCAAAAATATATATGGCTTATTTGAATATGAAAAACACGTAAAAATGTGCAAAATTTATCATTAATTGAATGCCAAGTAATAAACTACCAATTAGCTACGATGGTGAAGATGGGTTGATTTCAATTCTAAGTACAAAATACCTGAATTCGACAGGTATAAGTATAGAAGAATTGTCATTGACTTTTATCTTTCTTCTTGGCCAAGTGGGTTAGTCACTGTCTGTACAAGCTTGCCGACCAGGGTTCGATTCCCGGCCGGAGCCAAGCTCTTGTCTTTGTGTGATTTCGCCTGGGGCTCTGATTCCGAGGTCGTTAAGAGAATCCAGACATTAATGTATCAAAAATATATATGGCCCTTTTGAATATGAAAAACACGTAAAAATGTGCAAAATTTATCGTTAATTGAATGCCAAGTAACAAACTACCAATTAGCTACGATGGTGAAGATGGGTTGATTTCAATTCTAAGTACAAAATATCTGAATTCGACAGGTATAAGTACAGAAGAATTGTCATTGACTTTTATCTTTCTTCGTGGCCAAGTGGGTTAGTCACTGTCTGTACAAGCTTGCCGACCAGGGTTCGATTCCCGGCCGGAGCCAAGCTCTTGTCTTTGTGTGATTTCGCCTAGGGCTCTGATCCCGAGGTCGTTAAGAGAATCCAGACATTAATGTATCAAAAATATATATGGCTTATTTGAATATGAAAAACACATAAAAATGTGCAAAATTTATCATTAATTGAATTCCAAGTAACAAACTAGCAATTAGCTACGATGGTGAAGATGGGTTGATTTCAATTCTAAGTAAAAAATACCTGAATTCGACAGGTATAAGTACAGAAGAATTTTCATTGACTTTTATCTTTCTTCGTGGCCAAGTGGTTTAGTCACTGTCTGTACAAGCTTGCCGACCAGGGTTCGATTCCCGGCCGGAGCCAAGCTCTTGTCATTGTGTGATTTCGCCTGGGGCTCTGATCCCGAGGTCGTTAAGAGAACCCAGACATTAATGTATCAAATATATATATGGCTTATTTGAATATGAAAAACACGTAAAAATGTGCAAAATTTATCATTAATTGAATGCAGAGTAACAAACTACCAATTAGCTACGATGGTGAAGATGGGTTGATTTCAATTCTAAGTACAAAATACCTGAATTCGACAGGTATAAGTATAGAAGAATTGTCATTGACTTTTATCTCTCTTCTAGGCCAAGTGGGTTAGTCACTGTCTGTACAAGCTTGCCGACCAGGATTCGATTCCCGGCCGGAGCCAAGCTCTTGTCTTTGTGTGATTTCGCCTGGGGCTCTGATCCCGAGGTCGTTAAGAGAATCCAGACATTAATGTATCAAAAATATATATGGCCCTTTTGAATATGAAAAACACGTAAAAATGTGCCAAATTTATCATTAATTGAATGCCAAGTAACAAACTACCAATTAGCTACGATGGTGAAGATGGGTTGATTTCAATTCTAAGTACAAAATACCTGAATTCGACAGGTATAAGTACAGAAGAATTGTCATTGACTTTTATCTTTCTTCGAGGCCAAGTGGGTTAGTCACTGTCTCTACAAGCTTGCCGACCAGGGTTCGATTCCCGGCCGGAGCCAAGCTCTTGTCTTTGTGTGATTTCGCATGGGGCTCTGATCCCGAGGTCGTTAAGAGAATCCACACATTAATGTATCAAAAATATATATGGCTTATTTGAATATGAAAAACACGTAAAAATGTGCAAAATTTATCATTAATTGAATGCCAAGTAACAAACTACCAATTAGCTACGATGGTGAAGATGGGTTGATTTCAATTCTAAGTACAAAATACCTGAATTTGACAGGTATAAGTACAGAAGAATTGTCATTGACTTTTATCTTTCTTCGTGGCCAAGTGGGTTAGTCACTGTCTGTACAAGCTTGCCGACCAGGGTTCGATTCCCGGCTGGAGCCAAGCTCTTGTCTTTGTGTGATTTCGCCTGGGGCTCTGATCCCGAGGTCGTTAAGAGAATCCAGACATTAATGTATCAAAAATATATATGGCTTATTTGAATATGAAAAACACGTAAAAATGTGCAAAATTTATCATTAATTGAATGCCAAGTAACAAACTACCAATTAGCTACGATGGTGATGATGGGTTGATTTCAATTCTAAGTACAAGATACCTGAATTCGACAGGTATAAGTACAGAAGAATTGTCATTGACTTTTATCTTTCTTCGTGGCCAAGTGGGTTAGTCACTGTCTGTACAAGCTTGCCGACCAGGGTTCGATTCCCGGCCGGAACCTAGCTCTTGTCTTTGTGTGATTTCGCCTGGGGCTCTGATCCCGAGGTCGTTAAGAGAACCCAGACATTAATGTATCAAAAATATATATGGCTTATTTGAATATGAAAAACACGTAAAAATTTGCAAAATTTATCATTAATTGAATGCCAAGTAACAAACTACCAATTAGCTACGATGGTGAAGATGGGTTGATTTCAATTCTAAGTACAAAATACCTGAATTCGACAGGTATAAGTACAGAAGAATTGTCAATGACTTTTATCTTTCTTCGTGGCCAAGTGGGTTAGTCACTGTCTGTACAAGCTTGCCGACCAGGGTTCGATTCCCGGCCGGAGCCAAGCTCTTGTCTTTGTGTGATTTCGCCTGGGGCTCTGATCCCGAGGTCGTTAAGAGAACCCAGACATTAATGTATCAAAAATATATATGGCTTATTTGAATATGAAAAACACGTAAAAATATGCAAAATTTATCATTAATTGAATGCCAAGTAACAAACTACCAATTAGCTACGATGGTGAAGATGGGTTGATTTCAATTCTAAGTACAAAATACCTGAATTCGACAGGTATAAGTACAGAAAAATTGTCATTGACTTTTATCTTTCTTCATGGCCAAGTGGGTTAGTCACTGTCTGTACAAGCTTGCCGACCAGGGTTCGATTCCCGGCCGGAGCCAAGCTCTTGTCTTTGTGTGATTTCGCCTGGGGCTCTGATCCCGAGGTCGTTAAGAGAATCCAGACATTAATGTATCAAAAATATATATGGCTTATTTGAATATGAAAAACACGTAAAAATGTGCAAAATTTATCATTAATTGAATGCCAAGTAACAAACTACCAATTAGCTACGATGGTGATGATGGGTTGATTTCAATTCTAAGTACAAAATACCTGAATTCGACAGGTATAAGTACAGAAGAATTGTCATTGACTTTTATCTTTCTTCGTGGCCAAGTGGGTTAGTCACTGTCTGTACAAGCTTGCCGACCAGGGTTCGATTCCCGGCCGGAGCCAAGCTCTTGTCTTTGTGTGATTTCGCCTGGGGCTCTGATCCCGAGGTCGTTAAGAGAATCCAGACATTAATGCATCAAAAATATATATTGCTTATTTGAATATGAAAAACACGTAAAAATGTGCAAAATTTATCTTTAATTGAATGCCAAGTAACAAACTACCAATTAGCTACGATGGTGAAGATGGGTTGATTTCAATTCTAAGTACAAAATACCTGAATTCGACAGGTATAAGTACAGAAGAATTGTCATTGACTTTTATCTTTCTTCGTGGCCAAGTGGGTTAGTCACTGTCTGTACAAGCTTGCGGACCAGGGTTCGGTTCCAGGCCGGAGCCAAGCTCTTGTCTTTGTGTGATTTCGCCTGGGGCTCTGATCCCGAGGTCGTTAAGAGAACCCAGACATTAATGTATCAAAAATATATATGGCTTATTTGAATATGAAAAACACGTAAAAATGTGCAAAATTTATCATTAATTGAATGCCAAGTAACAAACTACCAATTAGCTACGATGGTGAAGATGGGTTGATTTTAATTCTAAGTACAAAATACCTGAATTTGACAGGTATAAGTACAGAAGAATTGTCATTGACTTTTATCTTTCTTCTTGGCCAAGTGGGTTAGTCACTGTCTGTACAAGCTTGCCGACCAGGGTTCGATTCCCGGCCGGAGCCAAGCTCTTGTCTTTGTGTGATTTCGCCTGGGGCTCTGATCCCGAGGTCGTTAAGAGAATCCAGACATTAATGTATCAAAAATATATATGGCTTATTTGAATATGAAAAACACGTAAAAATGTGCAAAATTTATCATTAATTTAATGCCAAGTAACAAACTACCAATTAGCTACGATGGTGAAGATGGGTTGATTTCAATTCTAAGTACAATATACCTGAATTCGACAGGTATAAGTACAGAAGAATTGTCATTGACTTTTATCTTTCTTCGT
>NC_090734.1:54816193-54821193 GCF_036898095.1 Palaemon carinicauda
CGTAGTCCTCTGGTTCTTTTGCTGCTGGCCGGCATCGGTTGTTTACCTTTGCTGGCCAGCTAATGTCAACCCTTGTCTGCCGGTCGCTATGAGCAGTGGCCGGCAGCCGGGTACTACCTTGTGTAGTTGCCGGCCGGCAGTTTTTGCCGGCCGACATTGGCTGTTGCCGGCTGGCAGTTACTGCCGGCCGACACATGCATTTGAACCAGCGTTCTGCTGCCTTATAGCTGTTAAGTAGTATACTATAAAGCTAGTTATGGTGTGTGCCGGCCAGCAAGTGCCGGCCGGCACATTACCTTCTATACTGTACCAGTATTCTTCAGTATAACCTATACTGTAAGAAGAAAACTTTAGTATAAGTTTTGGTACAGCACTGTGTGTTCTAACACTTTTGTGTTGTCTTGCACAGCCCTTTGCTGTTGCCTTACAGATAAGAAAGTGAGTTCTTTCTTGTCTATCATTCGGGATTTTAAAATCATTCCTTAGGTGTGAGCTACACCTGTTTCCTCTGGAAACTTTTCATTGGTTATTCTAGAAGAGATTAACCATACGATTTTATTATCTGGAAGGCTGCAACAATTTGTTGTGGAGGAAACACAAGTGTGTGTCTTTCCTTTCAGATTTGTTATGCTAAATTGTGCATATCCAGTGATACGTAGTTCACTTGATACTCATGGAAATTTCTTCTCTTTACAGGAGGACCCTCCGAAGTACGGAAGTGTTTTCTACAACGTCCGCAGTAAGAACCTCTGCGGACATGAGTTTTGTAGGAGGCACGCAGCATGCGCTTTCTCCAAGGGTGATCTCCAGTATTGGGACCCTCAGGTATGTACCATGTGCACTAACCTGATTACTGAAGCCTTTGATTCCCCTAGGACGGCGGAATCAAGGGATATAGCAAGGTTAGTACCTGGGTAAGGGGCTTCCAGAAGAACATCTCTGGACCTTATCTTCCAAGTGAGAAGATGAGGGCGTATCTTTTCCCTAGGGCATCAGCTGATGCAGTGATTCCCCAGCCTCAAGAGGAGATCCCCCAAGTTCAGATCCAGGTGGATGCTGAAGTCGCGGTCGCTTTGCAAGACATCCAGTTGGACGATAGGATGTCTGACGTGGACGAGCGTCTGGAGGAAGACCTCCTGGAAGGAACCCAGGATGAAGTTAAAGCCCAAGACATTGTAGAGGAAGAGGTCGACGAGGTGTCGGCTATTCCGGTTCAGATCCCAGAGCCTATTCCTTCAACATCGTCTGCTCTCCCAGTAGAGCTGGGACAGGCCCTCTCCTCCATTGTTGGAATGATCCAACTAATGCAGAATCAGGAGAAGGCGGCTGCAATGGAACTGCAGATGCCGAGGCTTGCAGCATCACTTGGGCCCCAGAAAATGTTCAATGTGAAAGACCTTCCCAAGTGCTCTGATGCTAACCCATGGAGGTATGCTGAGCACATGCCGATGACGACTGGAAAGATTGTCATCTTGGATAAGTTAGGTTCAGTTCCCCTAGAGGAGGTGGAATTCTGGCCCAGCAAGGACTGTTATGTCCGGTTGAGGAAGGAACCAGATTCAAAGGAGGAGACAGAGCCGAAGGAGGTCATAGTGATGGACCATGCTAAGGCTCAAGCTTTGCTTTCATCCTCGATGAAAGAGAGGGGCTTCATGAACTCAAAGGTAGCTTCATTGAGTAAGAAGCTCCCTTCCTTTGTGTCCTCTCCTGCTAGAGCCTTCCCCTTTTTACAGAAAGGGTTTGTGGCTGTACTAAAAGCAGTCGAGGCCGGCAAGCCTTGCCCCTCCCTGGAGGAGTGTAAACCCTTGTCGCTGGCCCTGCCTATGGACCACAAAGACTGGAAGGACGTCCATCTTACCTTATCAGTTGGGAAGTTGGAGGCTGATATTGCCGGACGTCAGTTCGGCGAGGACCTCCCTAAGCTGTCTGACTTTCTTTTGCGGAGAGAGCTCGAGAAAAAAGAAAGACTGGCTGCCTCAATGTCTCTTCAGACTACACTTGAGACGATGGCAAGTGACCCCAAGGTCCATGAAATGTTCATGGTAGTGGCCAAGACTCATCTGGCCACAGTGACGAACGATCTTCATAGCTTCGTCAGGGCGAGGAGAGCTTGTAGGGAGTTCGTGTTCACCTCGGCTACGGTGAGGCACCAGCCAAGGAAACTAATCTCCTCCAACAATTGGGGCAAAGACCTTTTCCCTACCGAATTGGTCAAAGAAGTTGTTGATAAGGCCGCCACGGAGAATAGAAACCTTCTCCAGAAGTGGGGCCTGGCTATCAAAAGAAAGTCTTCCCCGGATGAGGGTCCTCAACCAAAGAGGAAGACTATGAGGACTAGGCTACCGTCTCGGCCAGCCAAGCCTCATAGACAGCAACAGCAACTGCAATTGCCATTACCTTCAGTGCCTCAGATGGTGGCGCAAACCCCGACCACATTCCAGTGGGTACCCCAGGCCGTGTCGACACAGTCCACGGCATTTACCCCAACGTTCGAAGGGCAGTCTACTTCCTTTCGAGCAAAGCCTAGAGGAGCAGCCAGAGGCTCGTCTAGGTGCTCTCAAGGGGAAGGGGATTCAGGGGTGGTCGCGGTCAGGGAGGCAAGACCTCAGGACGGCAGTCAAAGTGAGATGATACCGATAGGAGGGAGACTTCAGAATTTTCGGGATCGGTGGACCTTCGATCCCTGGGCCCACAGCCTACTCAAGAACGGACTGGGCTGGAGCTGGTACAGCACTCCACCCCCGTGCCATTATTCCAACACTCCACCCCCGTTCTGGAGGAGTACGTCCAAGAACTGTTGGAGAAAAAAGTGATCCGAAGGGTGAAGTCCATCAAATTCCAAGGAAGGCTGTTTTGTGTTCCCAAGAAAGACTCGGAAAAGCTCAGAGTCATTCTGGACTTGTCGCCACTCAACAAGTTCATAGTGAATTGCAAGTTCAAGATGCTGACACTGCAACACATAAGAACCTCACTGCCCAAGAAGGCTTATTCCGTCTCCATAGACTTGTCAGACGCCTATTGGCACGTTCCAATCAACCGACGACTCTCCCCCTACATAGGGTTCAAGCTACAACGAAGACTATACGCCTCCAGAGCCATGCCATTCGGGCTAAATATAGCCCCAAGGATTTTCACGAAGCTTGCAAGCGTAGCTCTCAAACATTTACGCCTAAAGGGAATTCAGGTAGTAGCCTACCTGGACGACTGGCTGGTGTGGGCAGCATCCGAGACAGAATGCTTGCAAGCCTCCAGTCAAGTGATTCAGTTCCTAGAGTATCTAGGCTTCAAGATCAACAGAAAAAAGTCTCGACTTTCTCCATCTCAAAAGTTCCAGTGGCTGGGAATCCACTGGGACCTAATGTCAAACCGTTTCTCCATCCCGGCGAAGAAAAGGAAGGAGATAGCGGGTTCTGTCAAGAGACTTCTAGATTCCAAAAGGATATCAAGACGCCAACAGGAGAGGATACTGGGTTCTCTCCAGTTTGCTTCGGTGACAGACCCAGTGCTAAGA
The DNA here is from genome assembly GCF_036898095.1 of Palaemon carinicauda. NCBI lineage: Eukaryota > Metazoa > Arthropoda > Malacostraca > Decapoda > Palaemonidae > Palaemon > Palaemon carinicauda. Next base: position 54,819,705 of record NC_090734.1, read on the forward strand.
GCACAGCTAAAGGATGCAACCGGAGTTTGGAGAAGTTATGCATCAAACGCGCGAAGAGATCTGAGAAGACCAGTTCCGCTTCGGCTACGTATTCTTCTCAGGCCTTGGTCCCAAGCCAGACATCTAAAGAAGTCGGTTCTTCTTCAGCCACCTCCCCCGTCGGTGACGATTCACTCAGACGCCTCGAAGGAGGGATGGGGAGGTCACTCTCATCGGAAAAAAGTCCAGGGGACTTGGTCCAAGCTCTTCAAGACCTTTCACATAAACTTTCTAGAAGCTATGGCAGTGCTCCTTACATTAAAGAAAGTCTCCCCACGTCACTCGATCCACATAAAGTTGGTGATGGACAGCGAGGTAGTTGTGAGATGCTTGAATTGACAAGGATCGAGGTCACCACCTCTCAACCAGGTGATGTTGGCCATTTTCCGATTGGCGGAAAAGAAGAAGTGGTACCTGTCGGCAGTTCACCTTCAAGGAGTCCGCAATGTGACAGCGGACGCTCTATCCAGGTTCACACCGATAGAGTCGGAATGGTCCTTAGACGCAGGATCCTTCTCCTTCATTCTGAATCAAGTCCCAGAACTGCAGATAGACCTCTTTGCGACGAAAGACAACAAGAAGTTGCCCCTGTACGTGTCCCCGTACGAGGACCCCTTAGCGGAAGCAGTGGACGCGATGTCCCTCGACTGGAACAGATGGTCCAGGATTTATCTGTTCCCTCCTCACAACCTTCTGTTGAGGGTCCTCAACAAACTGAGATCCTTCAAGGGGGTAGCGGCAATAGTGGCCCACAAGTGGCCGAACAGCGTGTGGTTCCCCCTGACATTGGAACTACGGTTGAAGTGTGTACCGCTACCAGATCCAGTTCTGACCCAGCGAGTCCAGAAGTCGACTGTCTGCGCTTCATTACAGAAAACCCGGACCCTGCAGCTCATGATTTTCTCTCCCTAGCGGTGAGAAAGCGTTTCTGGATTTCGAAAGCCAGCATAGACTTCCTAGAGGAATATAAGTGCAAATCTACTAGAAGGCCACATGAGTCATCTTGGAGAAAATGGGTGGCCTTTGTCAAGGCCAAGAATCCGCAGGAGATCTCGATAGACTTCTGCTTATCTTTCTTCATCCACCTCCATGGTCAAGGGTTGGCAGCTAACACGATTTCGGCGTGTAAGTCTGCTTTGACAAGACCCATTCTATATGCCTTCCAGGTCGACCTCGGTAACGAGATCTTTAATAAAGTTCTGGAAGCCTGCGCTAGGCTCAGACCTTCATCACCTCCAAAGCCCATTTCATGGTCTTTAGACAAAGTTCTTCATTTCGCTTCTCTGTTGAGCAATGAGGAGTGTACGTTAAAGGATTTGACACAAAAAGTTATTTTCCTATTTGCACTCGCGTCCGGGGCCAGGGTTAGTGAGATTGCAGCCCTCTCGAGAGAGGCAGGTCGTGTTCAGTTCCTGGATGGGGGAGAACTGAACCTGTTTCTGGATCCTAC
>NC_090734.1:54826193-54828693 GCF_036898095.1 Palaemon carinicauda
TGCCTATCACCAGGAGACCCAAAGTGCATTAGAGAGGTTTCATCAAACCCTAAAGAATATGTTAAAAAACAGTACCAAAACAAAACAGGAAATGGATGGGACATCTGACTACCTTTGATGGTATTTGAGGTACGCAATACTTATCAAGAAGTCATTGGATATAGCCTGAGTGACATGGCGTTTGGATGAGTAGTACGAGGACTGATTAGAATTATTGCAGATATATAAAAGGATCAAGAGGAATTGGAGGGAGAATATATTAAGAATTGGAGGAAAAGAATCAGAGAGATAAAATAATTTTTCCTTGAAAACCTGAAAACGAGTCAAGGTAGAATGAATAAAAGGTTTGATATGAAACTTAAGGATAGACAGTCTGCGGTAGGACAGCAGGTGTTGGTTTTCTTACCAATAAGGAGATTTGCACTCCCCAACATGTTCCAAGGACCTTTCAGGATTTTGGAGATCAGTGACCAGACCTACGTTATCTAAGCCCTAGGAAGGAAGAAAATTCAGAGGAAAGTATAGATTAACTTACTGAAACCATGCTTCAGTGAAAACGAGGCAGAAGCTTCACAAGTGTGTATGATGCAAACCATTCCATCCACGGAAGGACACGACGGATATGAGGTAGGGGCGTCAGGCAAGGGGAATAATTTATCCATCATTAGAAACTAACTGAATTGAACCAGGAGCAGCAAGAAAAATTAAGCTGATTGATTAGAAGTTTCCCTAAAATTTCTTGGACGTCCTGAAACGAACCAACTTGACGAAGCATGAAATACACTTCAAAACCATGGAAAGCTTGTTGAAAAAACACGCTTATCGACTAAAGCCGTACTACCGAAAGGTTACGAGAGAAGAATTGGACAATTTACTACAAAACGGACTAGCCAAACAAAGTTGTAGCCCTTATAGTTCTCCATGTTTCGTCGTGAAAAAGCCAGACTGATCTTTCAGGATGTGTTCCGAACACCAAAATCTTAATTTGATAAGTGTGGCCTATAATTTTCCATTGCCGCTCATACACCAACTACTGGATAACATCGGACAAGCGAGGTTTGTCTCCTGGAACGACTTATCAAAAGGCTATTACCAAATTCCTTTGGACGAAAGCAAAAAATTGTTGTCACCTTTTACAAACCCGTTCATGTTATATCAACACACCCGTTACCTTTCAATGAGTGATGGATAACTTTTTAGGATCGATTAGAGGAATAGGCATATATCTCAATGATATTGTGTTATATTCATAGACCTGGGAAGAACATCTCCAAATCCTGAAGAAGGTATTTCAAAAGCTGCGAGGAACACACCTAACGATTAACCTTGAGAAAAGCAAAATATGAATGGCCACAGTTTGGTACTTGGGATTTGAAGTCGGAAGAGGACAAATCACCCCCGGTAGCTACTAACATCGAATGACTAGGAAATGCCTCAGTCCCCACACTGATGAAACAATAACAATAATGTTTAGGGATGGCAGGATTCTACTGATATTTTAGCCCGAACATTTTGGCTGTAGTCGCTCCGTGGCGGATTTGACTAGCCCCATGAAAAAATTTGTATGGACCAGCAAGTGCCAGGAATCCTTCGAAAAGACAGGTCATATTTACTTTCAAACCAATACTGCTAGCACCTGATTTCAACAAGAAATTCCTCACCCAAGTGGATGTGTCGGATAATGGGATTGGAGCTGTCTTATTGAAAGGAGACCAGGGGCGGAATTGTTCACCCAGTTTGTTTTATATCCTCGAAGCTGAATAAGCATCATCGATCTAACTCGACAGTTGAAAAGGAACTGCTAGTGCTAGTCAGAACAATAAGCAGGTTGGAAGTTTATATGGATAAGCCACAGAAAGAAAAAAACTACTGTTTACTAGGATCACAATCCTTTAACTTTTAATAATATTATGAAGAATAATAATCAAAGATTAAATAGGTGGTCATGATGTTAGCAAACATATTGTACTAATGTAAAGCATACATCAGGTAAAGATAACGTGGTTGCATATTATTTATCTCCGGCGGCATTGGTGGATTAAGGCACAAAATGAATAATCTTTATTGGGGAAATAACTCACAAAGCTGGTCTTGCATAAGATTAAATATTCCATTCTGGTATGTAAGTTTTGTATTCAAGAGATGTATAGCCAGCTCGTAAGGTGAGTTCCTCTCATGTATATTTAATTGATGCATATAAATTACATAAGACGTTTATCATTCATTTCATTGTATTTTAATTTAATTAATTATATGTAAATATGTTAATTTTAAGGATTAACATTTTATATCACTTTGAAACAGAAGTATTATGTAATCTCGTTTAGGTATGATGTATGATCCCCATGATATATGAATATGAAGAATTATATGATTTTTTATGTTTCCAAGGCGTTTGAAAGTGCATGAGTTAGCTGAGAGAAGGTTGCCTTGAAAGCTTAGTACCCCTTACTTAAGATTTACTACGTTGGCTACCTTAAGCTGCTAGAGCCTTGCCCCA
>NC_090734.1:54848693-54868693 GCF_036898095.1 Palaemon carinicauda
TTATATCTGCGTAGGATTAAACTTGCTGCCACCACCGTCCTCAGAGAGGGTTGGAGTCCTTATGCTAAGGAAAGTATAAACCAGTGCAACAAGGCTTTGCATTAAGGAATAGGCTATTATAGATATCCCCGATTAATATACATAGGCTAAATGCTCAATAAATAATATGAAATCAATATAGGTGAAGGAGACGCAAGGTTCCCGAGAACAAGTTTATTGAGTAACAATAAATAGACATGGTCACCATAAATATGTACATATGATAGGTGGATGACCAACAATTTACACAAGTACCGTAGTGCATGGATGAATGGTTATCTGAAAGAAAACAAATATGTCACTTGCCACATACCCAGGTATCAAAGTTAATGTCCATGTTACTACTTTGCTGACATTAGCGTTAGCAAACGCTTGGCACACCTGTCTGTACTTGTGCTACCATCACCATAACGCTGGAACAGTCACTGTGGGCTCTCAGAGCCTTCACTACTAGTTATATCAACGCATATAACTAACCACTCACCCAAGAATCAAAGTCCCAAATGATTCCACTGTTCCACGCAGAGTTAAACAGCAGGGTTAACGACGCAACCAACTGCTACCACAGACCTCTTTAGCTGCTCCACTTGCTTAGCATAGTGGCGAAAGAATACCCTGCAAGACTTCCAGCCAGTGTATGAACGAAGGTGTTCAAAATCCATAAAGTTAAAGAAGTTTAAGGATGAAGCAACTTTCCTCGGATCATGACCTGCGGGTGAACTTTCAGGATCCGCTCTGCGAATAAAATATGTAATTTTCGCCCTAAGCTGATTTAAAGATAAATTCGAGCCCGATGTTTCTCCTCTGAATAGTTGGCCCCCATGGAAGTCTGAAGTTCTACGAAGATAGACCTTTAGGCATTCTACGGGACATAGAGATGCATCTTCTTTCAGAGGGCAGATTCTCCAGGGACCCCACCTATTGGTGGGCAACTCGTTCTTAGCGAGAAACGTAGGGTCCGGAAACAGGTTCAGTTCTCCCCCATCCAGGAACTGAACTCGGCCCTCCTCTCTCGAGAGGGCCACAATCTCACTAACTCTGGCCCCAGAAGCAAGGGCAAAAAGGAAGATCACTTTTTGAGTCAGGTCCTTCAATGCACATTCCTCATTATCCAGTAATGAGGCAAAATGAAGGACTTTGTCTAACGACCACGAAATAGGCTTTGGAGGAGCTGATGGTCTAAGCCTAGCACAGGCCTTCGGGATCTTATTAAACATCTCGTTAGCGAGGTCTACCTGGAAGGCATATAGAATGGGTCTTGTCAGAGCTGACTTACATGTAGAAATTGTGTTAGCCGCCAGCCCCTGTCCGTGGAGGTGAATGAAGAAGGATAGGCAGAACTCCGTAGAGATCTCTTGCGGGTTCTTGTCTTTGACAAAGGCTACCCATTTCTTCCATGCAGATTCGTACTGCCTCCTAGTAGACTTACACTTGTATTCTTCCAGGAAGTCGATGCTATCTTTTGAGATTCCGAACCGTTTCTTCACCGCTAGGGAGAGAAAATCATGAGCTGCAGGGTTCGGGTTTTCTGTAATGAAGCGTAGACAGTCGACTTCTGGACTTGCTGGGACAGAACTGGGTCCGGGAGTGGTAGAAACTTCAGTCGTAGTTCCAGAGCTAGAGGGAACCATACACTGTTCGGCCACTTGTGGGCCACTATTGCTGCTACTCCCTTGAAGGATCTCAGTTTGTTTAGGACCCTCAACATCAGATTGTGAGGGGGAAACAGGTAGATCCTGGACCATCTGTTCCAATCGAGGGACATCGCATCTACTGCTTCCGCCAAGGGGTCCACGTATGGGGACACATATTTCGGCAGCTTCTTGTTGTCCTTCGTCGCGAAGAGGTCTATCTGCAGTTCTGGGACTTGTCTCAAGATGAAGGAGAATGATCCTGCGTCTAGGGACCATTCTGACTCTATCGGTGTAACCCTGGATAGAGCGTCCGCGGTCACATTCCGGACTCCTTGAAGGTGAACTGCTGACAGGTGCCACTTCTTCTTCTCCGCCAGTCGGAATATGGCTAACATTACCTGGTTGAGAGGTGGGGATCTCGATCCCCGCCGATTCAGACATTTCACTACCACCTCGCTGTCCAGTACCAACCTTACATGGATCGAGTGACGTGGGGATACTTTCTTCAGGGTAAGAAGCACTGCCATAGCTTCTAGAAAGTTTATGGGAAAGGTCCCAAATAGCTTGGACCAGGTCCCTTGCACTTTTTTCCGATGGGAGTGACCCCCCCCCACCCTACCTTTGAGGCGTCTGTGTGGATTGTCACTGACGGGGGTGATGGCTGAAGAGGTAGAGACCTCTTTAGACGACTGGCTTGAGACCACGGTCTGAGAAGAGAACGTAGTCGAAGTGGGACCGGTCTCTTCAAGTCCCTTCGCTCTTTCGATGCAAAGGTTCTCCATACTCCCGCTGCATCTTTCAGCTGTGCTCTTAGCACTGGGTCTGTTACTGGTGCAAACTGAAGAGAGCCCAAAACCCTCTCTTGTTCGCGTCTTGATATCCTCTCGGAACCTAGAAGTCTCCTGACAGACCCCGCTATTTCCTTCCTCTTTGACATCGGGATGGAAAAACGGTGTGACACTAGATCCCAGTGAATTCCCAACCACTGGAACCTCTGAGCTGGAGAAAGACGAGACTTCTTTCTGTTGATCATGAAACCTAGATATTCCAGGAACTGAATCACTTGTAGGGAAGCTTGCAAGCATTCTGCTCTGGATGCTGCCCACACCCACCAATCGTCCAGGTAGGCTACTACTTGGAACCCTTTAAGGCGTAACTGTTTGAGCGCTGCGCTCGCAAGCTTCGTAAAGATCCTTGGGGCTATGTTTAGCCCGAAGGGCATCGCTCTGAAAGCATAAAGTTTTTGTTGTAGCTTGAATCCTAGGTAGGGGGAGAGACGGCGACTTATTGGAACGTGCCAATATGCGTCTGACAAATCGATGGAGACGGTATATGCCCTCTTGGGCAGTAAGGCCCTTATGTGTTGTAACGTTAACATCTTGAACTTGTGGTTCACTATGAACTTGTTGAGTGGTGACAAGTCCAGAATGACTCTGAGTTTCCCCGAGTCTTTCTTGGGAACACAAAACAGCCTCCCTTGAAACTTGATGGACTTTACCCTCCGGATCACCTTTTTCTCCAACAGATCTTGGATGTACTCTTCCAAAACGGGGGTGGAGTGTTGGAAAAATTGAAGGCACTGGGGCGGAGTACTGTACCAACTCCAACCCAGTCCATTTTTGAGAAAGCTGTGGGCCCAGGGATCGAAGGTCCAGCGATCCCGGAAATACTGAAGTCTCCCACCTACCGGCGACACTTCACTTTGACTGCCCTGCAGTCTTGCCTCCCTGGCCGCGACCACCTGTGAATCCTCGTCCCCTAGAGGGGCGTCTCGCCGAACCTCTTGCTGCCCCTCTGGGTCTTGCACGAAACGTGGTTGATTGTCCCTCGAACACGGGATTGAATGCCGGGGAAGCTGATGACATGGCTTGGGGTACCCATTGGAAGGTGGTCGGGGTCTGGGCTACCAGTTGTGGTACCGGAGGCAAAGCTGGCTGCTGCTGCTGCTGTCTCTGTGGTTTGAAAGGCTTGGCTGGACGGGAGGAAAACCTTGATTTCTTCGCCTTTCCTTTCGGCTGAGGGCCCTCATCCGGAGAAGACTTCCTCTTAAGGGACAGGCCCCACTTCAGGAGAAGATTGCGGTTCTCAGTGGCTGCCTTGTCCACGACCTCTTTGACCACGTCCTTGGGAAAGAGATCTTTACCCCAGATGCTGGATGAAATGAGCCTCTTGGGTTCATGCCTCACTGTGGCCGAGGCGAACACAAACTCCCTACAGGCCCTCCTTGCTTTAACAAAGCAATAGAGGTCCTTAGTCACCGTGGCCAGATGGATCTTGGCCATTACCATGAACATCTCCGGCATCTTGGGGTCGCTAGCCATCGTCTCCATGTTGGTCTGGAGAGACATCGAGGCTGCCAGGCGCTCCTTTGTGTCCAATTCCCTCTTTAGGAGGAATTCCGACAACTTGGGAAGGTTTTCGCCGAACTGCTGACCTGCAATGTCGGCGTCCAACTTCCCAACCGAGAAAGTGAGGTGCACCTCCATCCAGTCCTTATTGTCCAGCGGCAATGCCAACGACAGAGGTTTGCATTCCTCCAAAGATGGACACGGCTTGCCAGCTTCAACCGCCTTTAAGACGGCCGCGAACCCCTTTTGCATAAAGGGGAAGGCCCTAGCCGGGGAGGATACAAAGGAGGGGTGCTTCTTACTCAAAGCGGCAACTTTAGAGTTTGAGAACCCCCTCTCCTTCAAAGCAGCTGTTAAAGTGGCTTGAGCCTTGGAGTGATCCAGGATAATCACCTCCTTTGGTTCCGTCTCCTCCTTCGAGGCCGGCTCCTTCTTCAAACGGACATAACAGTCCGGGTAGGCCCCTCTACTGGGCCAGAATTCCACCTCCTCAAGGGGAATTGAGCCCAGTTTCTCCGACATGACGATCTTCCCAATCGTCATCGGCATGTGCTCGGCATATCTCCACGGGTTGGCATCCGAGCACAGAGGAAGGTCCTTCACGTTGAGCTTCTTTGGAGGTCCACGTGATGCTGTGATCTTCTGCATCTGGAGCTCCAAAGTAGCGGCCTTCTGATTATTCTCCCTCTGCATCTGTTGGATCATACCAACGATGGAAGAGAGAGCCTGTCCTAGCTCTGCTGGAAGAGCGGACGAGGTAGAGGGGAGAGGTTCAGGGACCTGAACCGGCACGTCTGAAGATACGGGAACCTCTTCCTCCACGGCAATAGGATCTCGATCCTCCTCCTCGCCTTCTGCGAGGAGATCCTGTTCCGCACGATCGGACAAGTCAGACATCTTGTCGTCCAACTGGATGTCCTGTATGGCATCAGCGACATCCTCCTCCACTGGGATCTGGACGAGAGGGATCTCCGGCCGAAGCTGGGGAACAACAGCATCAGTGGAAGCCTTGGGAAAAAGGTATGCCCTCATCTTCTCATTAGGAAGATAAGGTCCAGTGGTGTTTTTCTGAAAACCCCTTACCCATAAGCGAAGCTTCTCCCTCGCTGCATCTCTTGACTCCGCCGACCTAGGGGATTCAAAAGCCTCTGATAGCAGGTTAGTACATACAGCACATACCTGCGGATCCCAGTAACGATGGTCATCATTGGAGGCTGCGCAAGCCGCGTGCCTCCTACACGAGACATGTCCGCAAAAGTTCTTACTGCGGACATTGCAGAAGACACTATCACACATCGGATGCTCCTCCTGTAAAAGAAGAAAAATTTCCATGAATATCAAGTGAATTTCAATTCACATGTAACAAATGAGTATTCACCAAGAATAAGGGAAAGACACCTACTTGTAAAACCCACACAAACACCTGTGGAAGCCCACCAGCCAAAGTCACATAGTTAGTCTTTACTAGAATAACCAGAGAGCATATTTCCAAAGGAAATTAGGTGTAGCTCACACCTAAGGTAAATTTTTACCATTTTGGCCAGGGATGAAAGAATTCTCTTTTATCCTTGTAAGGCGACACCAAGTGATTGCACAAGTAACACAAGTAAGATAGAAAAGACAGTGTTGTAACCTACTATATCATGGACTCCCTTGGTTGAATACACCACCAAAGAAAGGACTGATACAGTACCTGAGGGTGGTGTGCCGGCCGGCTATTGCCGGTCAGCACCCCCCCCCCCCCCCCGTTTTTCGAAAGGTAGATCTCAAGTACACAACATCAGATCACCCCTATTGGGGAGAACTCCAGATCCCATGCCTGAACCGGCCGGCAGTGGTTGCCGGTCCGCAGCCACCCGGTTTGCACTGCGTTGCCGGCCATCATTCTTAGTGGCCGGCTAACCGGGCAGTGTAGCAGGCCGGCCGGCAGCAGTAAGCAAACCTCGCCGGCTGGCCTCCACACCAGGCAGCGCTCGGCTGCCGTCCCCACTTGTAGTGGCCGGCAGGTGAGCAAGAGACCGGCCGGCAAAGGTATATAACCATCGCCGACCGACAGCAAGAGAACTGGAGAACACCCCTCCCCACCGACGGCCGGCCTGTAGGCCGGTAGACGGCAAGGACAACACATACGAAGACAACAGAATGAGTGCCGGGCTAAGAGGCTATGAGCCTCTGTGCCCGGCACCCGAAAGAGTGCCGAAAGGAAGGGGAGACACTAAGTCAGGCTTCCTAACCGCTGCTTACTGAATCTACAGACGGCAGCGATGGAGGGACCAAGAAAGGACCGGGCAGCACTCGAAGGAAGGGTCTCTGCCGGTCGGCATACTCTGCCGGCCGACAGGGGACCACGTCAGCTCCCCATCCTAACCTAGGCTAGGTACGGATGCGGACGACTGACACAAAGGAACGGAAAATAGAAGGGAAGGACAGAGGGTCCTATCCAACCTTGCCTGGTTAAGGGTCATTCCCAACTAAGACAGCTCATCTCAGCCAGAGAAAGACCCGAGGGGGAGGCCGGCACTACTGGCTGCCTCCCTAAAACCACGGCAAGGAAGGAATTGCTATTCCAGAAAAGGGAACATATCCCGAATCCAGAACGGCAAGAGGACAAGTCTGAGGGGTCACCGAGCGAAGGGTTCACTACTGGAACCCAACAAGGTGGACCAAGGGGGATAAACCCCTTATGCCCGTGTCAATCAGCAAGGGAGACTCTGCCCCATGCTAGACCAACCCGGACTCAGACTAAACACTGTTGTACTGTCCCCCTCTGAACCAATTCAGATGGAACGGGAAGGTACAGTACTACTCCAGCATAGATATATTTGAAAATTAATTCAAACAAACCACTAGAGTTAAGCCTAGGGCTTAAACAGAGGGAAAGGGTTTGCCCCTTCCCCGAAGAGAAGGGAGCAAACGGGGAAACAGATAATATTATAATGACCTAAGACAACCTAGCCTAGGCACTAAGAGAATCGATTACCTAATTCACTGAAACTCGCACCAATACTATCTTGGAAGGTACTCGAAAAGGGCTTATATGTATAACGTTGCCTAACGCTTAAAACAATAAAATCACACTTGGAAGACTAATTATCATGCAGGAAGTACATAGGCCAACCGCTAGCCTACGAAGACTAGTGTTGGCAGCCTAGGCAAAACTTCGCCAGGCACACTACTAACGCATCATAACAGAATTCCTAAATAAGCTAATTAGCTAATATTTAAGCGCAAAGGGGCTGGGAACGTCGCTCTTGCTAATAAATAAATCCTATTCTAGCGAGCGACAGCATCCATGATGCCTCCAGCAGGCAACAGCTCTTGTATCAAAGCTAACTCTTTTAATTACTTTAATTTTAACCAAGAGCCTACATTTATACATAAAAGAAATAGTACTCAACTTTTCCGAGGCCGAAGAAGTTGGAGAAAGCATTATAACACGAGAAATTCCAAGATTTGGTAGAAAACAGGGAACAAAACACCGAGTCGTAGAGCTACGCAAAAAGGAATGCAGATGGCGCCGCGAGCAGCGCAGGGCACGCTTTCGAAACGGGGAGGAGAGATGCCTTACGAACGGCTCCCCCCTTTCTTATCGTTTTCGTTTTCTTGCCATTTGACCCCTACGAAGTGTTAACTCTATTCGGGGTATAGATTGCTAAGAGGCGTGTCAAGAATACGTCCACTGATATTTACGATATCCCTAAGGTCTTTTTTAGGGATACTCGCTCCAGGAGTTAGAATTCTGGGTACCTGAAGGTAAATTCTCTGGGAATATCGCCGTAGTTGTAATATACCCTAGGAAGCTGCCTTTAAGGAACTTCCATCAGGACGACATGGCTTGAGCCCAAAAATAAATATATATATATATATATATATATATATATATATATATATATATATATATATATATATATATATATATATATATATATATATATATATATATATAAATATATATATATATATATATATATATATATATATATATATATATATATATATATATATATATATATATATATATATTTGGGTTCAAGCCATGTCGTCCTGATGGAAGTTCCTATAGGGTAGCTTCCTAGGGTATATTACAACTACGGCGATATTCCCAGAGAATTTACCTTAAGGTACCAGAATTCTAACTCCTGGAGCGAGTATCCCTCGTGAAAGGGATATCGCGACATATCAGAGGATGTATTCTTGACACGCTACATGGCAATCTACACCCTGAACAGAGATTACGTATCGCAGGGGTCAATTGGCAAGAAACGAAATCGGGAAAGAAAAAGGGGGAGCCGCTCCAAGGCTCCCTATCTCCCGTTTCGTAAGCGTGCCTGGCGCCAATCCTGGCGCCATCTGTATTCCTTTTTGCGTAGCTTAACAACTCGGTGTTTTTTCCTGTGTTTCTCGCAAATCTTGGATTTATTCTACTTTTCATGGCTTCTCCAACTTCGTCGGCCTCTGATAAGTTGAGTACCATGTCTTTTATGTATAAATGTAGGCTCTTGGTAATTTTTTAAGTGATTAATAGGTTTAATCTTTGTTACAAGAGCCGTAGCCTACCGGAGGCGTCATGGACGCTGTCGCTCGCTAGGTATAAGTTTAGTTAGCCAGAGCGACATTCCCGGTTGTTTTGCTTTAATAAATTTTACCTATTTAGCGTTACAAAGGATTTCCTTTCGTGCTTTAGTATTATTTTGGCGAAGTATTCGCCAATTCTGGCCTACGCTAGGCCATGTAGCCTAGTCGTTTGGTCCTAGTACTTCATGCATGATTTCGGTTTTTCCGAGTGTATTCAAATTTTATTGAAGCTTTAGGCTATGTTTTATACATTTAAGATTATGTGGAATATTTCCAAGATAGTATATGAGTGAGTTTCGGTGATTTAGGTAATCGATTCTCTTGGTGCCTAGGCTAAGTTGCTTATGGAGCCTTAGTATACTTTCTCATACTCCCCGGTTGCTTTTTTTTCTTCAGAGAAGGTATGCAATCCCTTTCCCTCTGTTTAAGCCTTGGGCTTATCCCTAAGTGGTTTATCTGAATTAATTTTCGATAAAACTATACTGGGGTGTTACTGTACCTTCCTGTTCCAGTAAGTCTGGTTCAAAGAGGGACAGAACAACAGAGTTTTTTAGTCTGAGTCTGTGTTTGTCTGGCTTGGGGTAGAGTATCCCTCGCTGGCCTGACACAGACATAGGAGGCTTAGCCTCCTTAGGTCACTACCGAAGGTTTCTGTACGAGATGATTCCTCCTTTTGTGATCTACCAGACTAGTCCTTGTTGCTGTTCTCGGGGGAGGATAAGTTTCTTTCCCTGGGAGTAGCAACACCTTCCTTGCTTTGGTGCTCTGGGAGCTGGCAAGTATTGCTGGCCTCCCCCCTTGGATCTCCCTTAGGCTGAGATTAGTTTCTTGGCTGCGGGTGACCCATCACTAAAGCAAGGTTGGTAGGACCCTCTTTTGTCCCTTCCCCCTCTATCTCTGTAATGGCCTAGCCATTACAGTAATGTACGTCATTCTACATCTGGACCTAGAATAGGTTAGGATGTGGAATTGACTCAGTCCCTTGCCAGCTGGCAGAGGTGCTGGCCGGCAAGGGTCTTCTGTTTTGAGTGCTGCCCGGACCTCCCTTGGTCCCTCATCCATGCCTGCCTGCAGAGTCAGACTGCATTGGTCAGGAAGCCTGAATTAGATTCTCCCCTTCCTTATATGCACTCTTTCGGATTGCCGGGCTTGCAGGTAGTGTACACTCTTATCCCGGCATCCATTCTGTTTCTCTTCTAGTGCTGTACCCGACCCGGCTGCCGGCCTTATAGGCCGGCAGCCGGGCAGTTGTAGTCCTCTGGTTCTTTTGCTGCCGACTGGCATCGGTCCTGTACCTTTGCCGGCCGGCTAATGTCAGCCGGTCGCCAAGAGTGTGGCCGGCAGCCGGGTACTACCTTGTGTAGTGGTCGGTCAGCAGTCATTGCCGACCGACATTGGCTGTTGCCGGCCGGCACATGCATTTGAACCAACGTTCTGCCGCCTTATAGCTGTTAAGTAGTATACTTTAAAGCTAGTTATGGTGTGTGCCGGCCGGCACATAACCTTCTATACTGTACCAGTATTCTTCAGTATAACAGATACTGTAAGAAGAAAACTATAGTATGGGTTTTGGTACAGCACTGTGTGTTCTAACACTTTTGTGTTTTCTTGCACAGCCCTTTGCTGTTGCCCTACAGATAGGAAAGTGAGTTCTTTCCTGTCTATTATCCAGGATTTTAAAATCATTGCTTAGGTGTGAGCTCCACCTGTTTCCTCTGGAAACTTTGCATTGGTTACTCTAGAAGAGATTAACCATTCGATTTTATTATCTGGAAGGCTGCAACAATGGGTTGTGAGGGAAACACAAGTGTGTGTCTTTCCTTTCTGAATTGTTATGCTATACTATGCATATCCAGTGATACATAGTTCACTTGATACTCATGGAAATTTCTTCTCTTTACAGGAGGACCCTCCGAAGTGCGGAAGTGTTTTCTGCAACGTCTGCAGCAAGAACCTCTGCGGACATGAGTTTTGTAGGAGACACGCAGCATGCGCTGTCTCCAAGGATGATCTCCGGTATTGGGACCCTCAGGTATGTACTGTGTGCACTAACCTGATTACTGAGGCCTTTGATTTCCCTAGAACGGCGGAATCAAGGGATATAGCAAGGGAGAAGCTTCGTACCTGGGTAAGGGGCTTCCAAAAGAACACCTCTGGACCTTATCTTCCAAGTGAGAAGATGAGGGCGTATCTTTTCCCTAAGGCATCAGCTGATGCAGTGATTCCCCAGCCTCAAGAGGAGATCCCCCAAGTTCAGATCCAGGTTGATGCTGAAGTCGCGGTCGTGATGCAAGACATCCAGTTAGATGACAGGATGTCTGACGTGGACGAGCGTCTGGAGGAAGACCTCCTGGCAGAAGCCCAGGATGAAGTTCAAGCCCCAGACGTTGTAGAGGAAGAGGTCGACGAGGTGTCGGCTACTCCGGTTCAGATTCCGGAGCCTATCCCCTCAACATCGGCCAGTCTCCCAGTAGAGGTAGGACAGGCCCTCTCTTCTATTGTTGGAATGATCCAACAAATGCAGAAGGAGAATCAGGAGAAGGCGGCTGCAATGGAACTGCGGATGCAGTGCATTGCAGAATCACATGGGCCCCAGAAAAGGCTCATTGTGAAAGACCTTCCCTTGTGCTCAGATGCTAACCCATGGAGGTATGCTGAGCACATGCCGATGACGACTGGAAAGATCGTCATCTCGGATAAGCTGGGCTCAGTTCCCCTGGAGGAGGTGCAATTCTGGCCCAGCAAGGCATCATATCCGGACTGTTACTTCCGGCTGAGGAAGGAACCAGCTTCAAAGGAGGAGACAGAGCCGAAGGAGGTCATAGTGATGGACCATGCTAAGGCTCAAGCTCTTCTTTCATCCTCGATGAAAGAGAGGGGCTTCTCTAACTCAACGGTAGCTGCAATGAGCAAGAAGCTCCCTTCCTTTGTGTCCTCGCCTGCTAGAGCCTTCCCCTTTTTACAGAAAGGGTTTGTGGCTGTACTAAAAGCAGTCGAGGCCGGCAAGCCTTGCCCCTCCTTGGAGGAGTGTAAACCCTTGTCGCTGGCCCTGCCTATGGACCACAAAGACTGGAAGGACGTCCATCTTACATTCTCAGTTGGAAAGTTGGAGGCTGATATTGCCGGACGTCAGTTCGGCGAGGACCTCCATAAGCTGTCTGACTTTCTTTTGCGAAGAGAGTTCGAGACAAAAGAAAGACTGGCTGCCTCAATGTCTCTTCAGACTACTCTTGAGACGATGGCAAGTGACCCCTAGGTCCATGAAATGTTCATGGTGGTGGCCAAGACTCATCTGGCCACAGTGACGAAGGACCTTTATGGCTTCGTCAAGGCAAGGAGAGCTTGTAGGGAGTTCCTGTTCACCTCGGCTACGATGAGGCACGAGCCAATGAAACTAATCTCCTACAACATTTGTGGAAAAGACCTTTTCCCTACCGATTTGGTCAAAGAAGTTGTTGATAAGGCCGCCTTGGAGAATAGAAACCTTCTCCAGAAGTGGGGCCTGGCTATCAAAAGAAAGTCTTCCCCGGATGAGGGTCCTCAACCAAAGAGGAAGACTATGAGGACTAGGCTACCGTCTCGGCCAGCCAAGCCTTTTAGACAGCAACAGCAACTGCAGTTGCTATTGCCTCCAGTGCCCCAGATGGTGACACAAACCCCGACCACTTTTCAGTGGGTACCCCAGGCTGTGTCGACACAGTCCACGGCATTCACCCCAACGTTCGAATGGCAGTCTTCTTCTTTTCGAGCAAAGCCTAGAGGAGCAGCCAGAGGCTCGTCTAGGCGCCCTCTCAAGGGGAAGGGGATTCAGGGGTGGTCGTGGTCAGGGAGGCAAGACCTCAGGACGGCAGTCCAACTGAGATGATACCGGTAGGAGGGAGACTTCTGAAATTTTGGGATCGATGGACCTTCGATCCCTGGGCCCACAGCCTACTCAAGAATGGACTGGGCTGGAGCTGGTACACCACTCCACCCCCGTTCCTTCGATTTTTCCAACACTCCACCCCCGTTCTGGAGGAGTACGTTCAAGAACTGTTGGAGAAAAATGTGATACGAAAGGTGAAGTCCATCAAATTCCAAGGGAGGCTGTTTTGTGTTCCCAAGAAAGACTCGGAAAAGCTCAGAGTCATTCTGGACTTGTCGCCACTCAACAAGTTCATAGTGAATTGCAAATTCAAAATGCTAACAATGCAACACATAAGGACCTTACTGCCCAAGAGGGCATATTCTGTCTCTATAGACTTGTCAGAGGCCTATTGGCACATTCCAATCAGCCGTCGACTCTCCCCCTACCTAGGGTTCAGGCTACAACGAAGACCATACGCCTTCAGAGCCATGCCATTCGGGCTTAACATGGCCCCAAGGATTTTCACGAAGCTTGCGAGAGCAGCTCTCAAACAATTACGCCTAAAGGGAATTCAAGTAGTAGCCTACCTGGACGACTGGTTGGTGTGGGCAGCATCCGAGACAGAATGCTTGCAAGCTTCCAGTCAAGTGATCCAGTTCCTAGAGTACCTAGGCTTCAAGATCAACAGAAAAAAGTCTCGACTTTCTCCATCTCAAAAGTTCCAGTGGCTGGGAATCCACTGGGACCTTTTGTCACACCGTTTCTCCATCCCGGCGAAGAAAAGGAAGGAGATAGCGGGTTCTGTCAAGAGACTTCTAGATTCCGAAAGGATATCAAGACGCGAACAGGAGAGGGTACTGGGCTCTCTCCAGTTTGCTTCGGTGACAGACCCAGTGCTAAGAGCACAGCTAAAGGATGCAACCGGAGTTTGGAGAAGTTATGCATCAAACGCGCGAAGAGATCTGAGAAGACCAGTTCCGCTTTGGCTACGTACTCTTCTCAGGCCTTGGTCCCAAGCCAGACATCTAAAGAAGTCGGTTCTTCTTCAGCCACCTCCCCTGTCGGTGACGATTCACTCAGACGCCTCAAAGGAGGGATGGGGAGGTCACTCTCATCGGAAAAAAGTCCAGGGGACTTGGTCCAAGCTATTCAAGACCTTTCACATAAACTTTCTAGAAGCTATGGCAGTGCTCCTTACCTTAAAGAAAGTCTCCCCGCGTCACTCGATCCACATAAGGTTGGTGATGGACAGCGAGGTAGTTGTGAGATGCTTGAATCAACAAGGATCGAGGTCACCACCTCTCATCCAGGTGATGTTGGCCATTTTCCGATTGGCGGAAAAGAAGAAGTGGTACCTGTCGGCAGTTCACCTTCAAGGAGTCCGCAACGTGACAGCAGACACTCTATCCAGGTTCACACCGATAGAGTCGGAATGGTCCTTAGACGCAGGATCATTCTCCTTCATTCTGAATCAAGTCCCAGAACTGCAGATAGACCTCTTTGCGACGAAAGACAACAAGAAGTGGCCCCTGTACGTGTCCCCGTACGAGGACCCCTTAGCGGAAGCAGTGGACGCGATGTCCCTCGACTGGAACAGATGATCCAGGATTTATCTGTTCCCTCCTTAAAACCTTCTGTTGAGGGTCCTCAACAAACTGAGATCCTTCAAGGGGGTAGCGGCAATAGTGGCCCACAAGTGGCCGAACAGTGTGGGGTTCCCCTTGGCATTGGAACTACAGCTGAAGTTTGTACCGCTACCACATCCAGTTCTGACCCAGCGAGTCCAGAAGTCGACTGTCTGCGCTTCATCACAGAAAACCCGGACTCTGCAGCTCATGATTTTCTCTCCCTAGCGGTGAGAAAGCGTTTCGGGATTTCGAAAGCCAGCATACACTTCCTAGAGGAATATAAGTGCAAATCTACTAGAAGGCAATATGAGTCATCTTGGAGAAAATGGGTGGCCTTTGTCAAGGCCAAGAATCCGCAGGAGATCTCGACAGACTTCTGCTTATCTTTCTTCATCCACCTCCATGGTCAAGGGTTGGCGGCTAACACGATTTCGGCGTGTAAGTCTGCTTTGACAAGACCCATTCTATATGCCTTCCTGGTCGACCAAGGTAACGAGATCTTTAATAAATTTCCGAAAGCCTGCGCTAGGCTCAGACCTTCAGCACCTCCAAAGCCCATTTCATGGTCTTTAGACAAAGTTCTTCATTTCGCTTCTCTGTTGAGCAATGAAGGATTTGACACAAAAAGTTATTTTCCTATTTGCACTCGCGTCCGGGGCCAGGGTTAGTGAGATCGTAGCCCTCTCGAGAGAGGCAGGTCGTGTTCAGTTCCTGGATGGGGGAGAACTGAACCTGTTTCCGGATCCTACGTTTCTCGCCAAGAATGAATTACCCACCAACAGGTGGGGACCCTGGAGAATCTGCTCTCTGAAAGAAGATGCATCTCTATGTCCAGTAGAATGCCTAAAGGTCTATCTTCATAGAACTTCAGACTTCAGGGGTGGTCAACTATTCAGGGGAGAAACATCAGGCTCAAATTTACCTCTGAATCATATTTTATTCGCAGAGCGGATCCTGACAGTACACCCGCAGGTCACGATCCGAGGAAAGTTGCCTCATCCTTAAATTTCTTTAATTGTATGGATTTTGAACATCTCTGTTCATACACTGGCTGGAAGTCTTCCAGAGTGTTCTTTCGCCACTATGCGAAGCAAGTAGAGGAACTAAAGAGATCTGTGGTAGCAGTGGGTCGCGTCCGTAACTCTACTGTTTAACTCTGCGAGGAACAGTGGTTTTAATTGGGACGATTAATTCCAGGGTGAGTGTGTAGTTACATACTGTACTACAAACTAAATGAGGGCACTGAGTTGCCCATATAGACTGTTCCATTTTCAAAGGTGAACCTAGCATAAGTGCAGACATGTGAGCCGAGCGTTTCTAACGCTAATGTGATTGATTTGTAATACAGACTTTTATGACTTTGATACCTCGGTATCTTAAAAAGTGGCATTTAATGTTTTTTCTTTCAGATAAACAAGTTCTGTTTACTATCATACTTATGCTTAATGTTTTGGGTCATCCTCTTCTTATATATATATATATATATATATATATATATATATATATATATATATATATATATATATATATATATATATATATATATATATATATATATATATATATATATATATATATATATATATATATATATATATAATTGTTGTTAACCTGTCTATTTATTGTCTGTCAATAAACTTGTTCTTGATAACCTTGCGTCTCTTGCACTTGTGTCAATTTATTGGTATAATTGAGCATTCATTCTATGTACCTTATCTGGGATAATTCTAATAGAATAGTTCCTTTATGCCAGCTATGTTGCATTGGTTTATGATTCCCTTAACGGGAGAACTCCGTCCCATAAGGGGACGAGGGCGGTTTTACTAGTTTCTTCCTAAGCGGATATAAACCTTTGTCCAATACAAGTATTGTGCGGATAACTGGTCGATATTTCATATTGACGCAGTGGTTCTTTACAAACTATGCTTTACTTAATATAGGGTGAGACCACTATATTAGCTTGCCTGGTATTCATACATAGGTATATGTACTCTTCGAGAGTTTCCCAGAGCCCAGTAGGACTCTTCCCTGTAGGGGGCAGGAAGCTCTAACATGGTTTATAGTTAGCTGAAAAGATGTATAACGGTAACATCTTAGGTCTCTAGGTCTAGTCGACCGGGGAAAAGTTACTTTCTGGGGAGTACGGCACGTTCTGAGAATCCACAGATACAGTAATGCTCTGGTACACTTCCATCAGGACGACATGGCTTGAGCCCAAAAAACGGATTTTGAGCAAAGCGAAAAATCTATTTTTGGGTGAGATGGCCAAGTCGTCCTGATGGACCCGCCCTTCCCTTTCTAAAAAAGGGCTGTAGGACCCCTCCCTACATACAGTATCTGTAGCACCTCGTGTACGCTACAAGGAATACAGACGGCGCCAGGATTTGCGCCAGGCACGCTTACGAAACGGGAGATAGGGAGCCTTGGGAGCGGCTCCCCCTTTTTCTTTCCCGATTTCGTTTCTTGCCAATTGACCCCTGCAATACGTAATCTCTGTTCGGGGTGTAGATTGCCATGTGGCGTGTCAAGAATACGTCCTCTGATATGTCGCGATATCCCTTTCACGAGGGATACTTGCTCCAGGAGTTAGAATTCTGGTACCTTAAGGTAAATTCTCTGGGAATATCGCCGTAGTTGTAATATACCCTAGGAAGCTACCCTATAGGAACTTCCATCAGGACGACATGGCCATCTCACCCGAAAATAGATTTTTCGCTTAGGTCAAAATCCGTTATATATATATAAATATATATATATATATATATATATATATATATATATATATATATATATATATATATATATATATATATATATATATATATATATATATATATATATATATATATATATATATATATATATATAGATAAATTTTGCTCATTTAAATGTGTTATTCATATTGAAATAAGCCCTTTATTTTGATACCTTAATGTCTGGATTCTCTCACCGACCTTGGAATCAGAGTCCCAAGGCGAAACCACAATAACACAATAACTTCTGGCCGGCTAGGAAATCAAACCCTGGTCCCCGAAACCGGCATGAGAGTGAGAATACCATTATAAAAAAAAGATAAAAGTCAATTGCAATTCTTTTTTACTCATACTTGTCGAATTTAGTTTTTTTTTTTTACTTAGAATTGAAAATAACCCATCTTTATCATTGTAGCTAATTTATATGTTTTACTTCCCACTCTATGAATGATAAAATTTGCTCATTTAGACGTGTTTATTATATTCAAATCTACCATATATTTTAATACTTGAATTTCTGGATTCTCTTATGGACCCCAGGATCCAAGTCCCCGGCCGAAACCAATCGAAAACAGTAGATCCTTCTCGGCAGGGAAATAGAATCTTGGTAATCGAAGCTGGCATCAAAGTGACGATAGCCACGCAGAAAGATAAAAGTCAATGACAATTCTTTTGGGCCTTTTTTTAGTAAGCATAAACCCGCCGATATCACTGGGGATGTCGAATGGAGGATATCTTTATTATTATTATCATTAATATTATTATTATTATTTTTTTTCACTAGGTTACAAGCCTACTTGAAAAAAAAAATGCTGTAAGTCCCGGGGTCCCAACAGAGAAAATAGCTAGGTATGATAGGAAACAAGAAAAAATTAAATATTTAAAAAAAAAGTAATAAGATTAAGATAAATATTTCCTATATTATTATTATTATTATTATTATTATTATTATTATTATTATTATTATTATTATTATTATTATTATTATTAAGCTACAACCCTAGTTGGAAAAGCCGTATACTATAAGCTCAGGGGCTTCAACGGGGAAAATAGCCAAGTGAGGAAAGGAAACTAGGAAAAAAGAAATATATTAAGAAGAAAAACATTAAAATCAACATCCCCCATATAAACTATAAAAATTGACCAAAACAAGAGGAAGAGAAATAGGATATAATACTATGCCCGAGTGTACCCTCAAGCAAGAGAACTCTTACCTAAGACAGTCAAAGACCATGGTACAGAAGCTAGGCCCTAACCAAGACAAGAGAACAATGGTTTGATTTTGGAGTGTCCTCCTGGAAGAACTGTCTACCCTACCTGAAGAGTCTCTTCTACCCTTACCAAGAGGAAAGTGGCCACTGAACAATTACAGGGCGGTAACCCCTTGGGTGAAGAAGAATTGTTTGGTGATATCAGTAATGTCAGATGTATGTGGGCAAAGGAAAGTATGTGAAGAATAGGCCACATTCTTCAGTGGGAGTGTGTGTGTGTGTGTGTGTGTGTGTGTGTGTGTGTGTAGGCACTTAGGAAAATTAATCGTAATCAGAGAGTAGGATCCAATGTAGTTCTGTCTGGCCAGGCAAAGGAGCCCATAACTCTCTAGCGGTAGTACCTCACTGGGTGGCTGGTGCCCTGGCCGACCAACTACTACTGTCAGATATGGATTCCTGCACAGTTGAGAAGACAGGTGATCACTGTAATGCATGAGATGGGACACATGGGAATAAGGAGGCAGACGGAGAAGATTATGAAACACATTTTCTGGTTTTGCATGCATAAGGATGTGAGCCCACTTCGGCGTTCCTGTCATGTTTGTTAGAAGGGTGGAAATCCTAATGAGTACATCAAGAAAGCTCCTTCAGCCAGATTGAATTACGAGGAGATCCGTTCAGCAAGGAAATAATCGACATTATGTGACCATTACCATTGATGGAGAAAGGTCATGAATGTGTAATAACTTTGATGTGTCCAGTAACATGATACCCAGAAGCCATACCCATCAAGTATTCCAGAAACCATTCAGAGTGACCAAGGATTAAATTTCACGTCAAAATTTGTTCAGGACGTGATGCAACTGTTAGATGTGTAGCAACAACTGTCTACTGCCTATCACCAGGAGACCCCAAGTGCATTAGAGAGGTTTCATCAAACCCTAAAGAATATGTTAAAAAACAGTACCAAAACAAAACAGGAAATGGATGGGACATCGGACTACCTTTGATGGTATTTGAGGTACGCAATACTTATCAAGAAGTCATTGGATATAGCCTGAGTGACATGGCGTTTGGATGAGAAGTACGAGGACTGATTATAATTATTGCAGATATATAAAAGGATCAAGAGGAATTGGAGAGAGAATATATTAAGAATCGGAGGAAAAGAATCGGAGAGATAAAATAAGTTTTCCTTGAAAACCTGAAAACGAGTCAAGGTAGAAAAGGTTTGATATGAAACTTAAGGATAGACAGTCCGATAAGGAGATTTGCACTCCCCAACATGTTCCAAGGACCTTTCAGGATTTTGGAGATCAGTGACCAGACCTACGTTATCTAAACCCTAGGAAGGAAGAAAATTCAAAGGAGAGTATAGATTAACCTACTGAAACCATGCTTCAGTGAAAACGAGGCAGAAGCTTCACAAGTGTGTATGATGTAAACCATTCCATCCACGGAAGGACACGACGGATATGAGGTAGGGGCGTCAGGCAAGGGGAATAATTTGTCCATCATTAGAAACTAACTGAATTGAACCAGGAGCAGCAAGAGAAATTAAGCTGATTGATTAGAAGTTTCTCTAAAATTTCTTGGACGTCCTGAAACGAACCAACTTGACGAAGCATGAAATACACTTCAAAACCATGGAAAGCTTGTTGAAAAAACACGCTTATCGACTAAAGCCGTACTACCGAAAGGTTACGAGAGAAGAATTGGACAATCTGATACAAAACGGACTAGCCAAACAAAGTTGTAGCCCTTATAGTTCTCCATGTTTCGTCGTGAAAAAGCCAGACTGATCTTTCAGGATGTGTTCCGAACACCAAAATCTTAATTTGATAAGTGTGGCCGATAATTTTCCATTGCCGCTTATACACCAACTACTGGATAACATCGGACAAGCGAGTTTTGTCTCCTGGAACGACTTATCAAAAGGCTATTACCAAATTCCTTTTGACGAAA
>NC_090734.1:54873693-54886193 GCF_036898095.1 Palaemon carinicauda
CTATGAGTTTATTTTAGCTCCTGTTTCACAATGCAATTAGATTATTTTATTGTGCCTAAGAGCTAGGAGGCGCCATGGCGCCGTCGTTCGTTAGGCATGTGTTATTTATATAGCAGAACGACTTCCAGTTTTGAATAGCCTTATTTAATTATTTTAAATATTTAGCTATTTAGGCAATTATTCTTGTAAAGATTTGATAATGTGCATAGTTTTTTTACCCTTTTCTCTTTCGATCGTATAGTTAGAGTTTCAGTGATTTAGGTAACTGAGATCTCGTCTAGCCTAGCTAACCTAACTTAGACGTTTTACTATACATTCAGACTTTCCCCGGTTACCCTCGTGTATTGTTTTCATTCAGTAGAGACTGATACCTCCTGGAATGTTATGAAACATTACACGTCTCTTCGGAGATTTAAGGGTAATCTCTTTCCCTCTGAGTGTAGCCTCAGGCTACAACCCTAATAGCCGTGCCTTGAATTTTATTTAGACATGGCTAACTTAGGGTTTTTCCTGCCTCTTCCCTTAACCGTTGGTTGTGGTATACCAGCAGGTTTTGTGATTTAGTCAGAATCTCAGAGTATTTAGTCTTATGTTGGCGACCTGCCGGCAGGGCGAATGGGTTGTAGGATACCATCATTCCCCTGAAGGCTAGGAGGCCTGCAATGGAGGTTAGCCCTCATTAGCCGCACTCGAAGTTATGGTAGGATACCATCTTCTCCTTGTGCTTAAAAGACTAGTCCTGTGCCACAGTACTCTTGGCTGAAGAGTAATATTCTTTAGCCTAGGATACGTGGCACTGGAACTCTGTTTCTTCTTTGTTGAGAGGAGGCGGCAGTGCCGCCCTCCCCTTAACTGTGTCAGCAATCTCTGGGATGGAGAACTGAGTCTCTCCTGTTCCCTGGGATTCTGCCGATACCGAAACAGAGTTTCTTTTAACAGGTTGTAAGACTGACAATTTTGCTAGTTCCTTTCACACTCGTTACAGGACCCTGTTCCCTACCCCTTTGTCCACTTTTGATGGCTGAGCCATTGTCTTTCTTTAGGCCGGCATCTTGCAACCTTGCCATTGCCGGTAGGTTGCCGGAGCCAGCCAGACTCCCTCTCTAGCCATGATTTTGGCTGATGTCAGGGCATACTGCCGCCAACCACATCATATGTCGGCAACTGCCGGCACAGCCGGCAGCCAAGATGGCTGCCGGTAGCTGGCGGCTGCCGGCGGCCATGATGGCCGTGAGTGGGAAGTCCCTTCTGTCCCCAAGGTTCTCCAGTCCTCCCTTGGACTGCTGCTACGGGTCCTGTTGCCGGGGTACTGCCGGCCAGGCCGGCAAAGATAGTGCTGACTCAGTTGGCAGCACGCCGACTGTACTGGTACTGCTGGAGGCTTGCTGGCCGGCAGTGTATGGGAGGTACCTTGTCAGCAATAGTACTCTAGCTGCATGGAAGCCTGAATGGTACATTCTCCCCTTCTATTAGAACCTTCTCTCTGGAGAAAGGCAGTTAAATTAGACTTTTACATCCTTAATTACTGTATACATTCACAGTAAGGAGTAGCCTTTTTTCCATGCTATCTCTCTCTCTCTCTCTCTCTCTCTCTAGCTAGCATGCCGGGTATGCCGGCAAGACCTAGCTATGCCGGCTACATGCCGGCTGAACTAATGTATATATTATACAGGTAGCCAGTATATCTGCAGTATAGAATATACTGCATATAGAAAACTACTATATAATTTATACTAATAGTTATTTCCAATATATTTTGGATATCCAACACAGGCATTTGCTGAGCCCAATCCTATATTGAATGAATATGATTTTTTCAATATCCTGATTAGAAATTAGTTTTAGGATTACCCTACAATATTGAACACTTCAAGGCAGGAGTGATACACTCCTAACCCTTGAAAGGTAGAGCCTTTATCCTTGAGTCTCCCTGATCAGGAAACTCTATATTTTAATAAAGTAGGAAGACTATAGCAAATAAGCTGAGTGGGATATACAAATATATGTCTTTCTTTTTCTTTAGTCCAGCTGGCTTCATGCTAGATGGACCGTACTGTCATATGCTACTATGAAGGCAGCATAATGACTAGACTACAATACATGATGTACAGTAGCCAGTAAATTTCAATATAGACTTACTGCAATTAGAAAACTACAGTACCATTATACAGTAGTATTTTCTGACATACCTTGGGTACCCTTGTACGAGCATTCCGCTGGTACCGCTCATATATTGAATGAATAGTTTTCTTCAATATTCTGATCGAGAATCAGTCATCCTGACCCCACAGTATTAACATTATTTTGGGACAGTGATTTGATACTTCTCTACCCCTAGGGGTAAGAGTCCTTCTACTTGGAGTAACTCAATAGAGAAACGTCCATATAGTTAATACTGAGGGGAGGTAACAGCATTTGCTCACAGGGGTACACAAGTATGTATCTCCTACTATCCCTTTATAGCTTACTATCCTAAGCTACTCTATTGTAAATGACATTTGCATGTTGATTATCAAGGAGACAATCCATTGTATACTCATTTGGTTTTCCTTTTTTTACAGGAGGAATACCAGATACCTTGTGCTGCAGTCCTCTGCAAGGCCAAGAGTAAGTATTTTTAAGGTCATAATACTTGCAGGTTTCATGCCCCCTGCAATATTATTTCCGGATCCCTACATTATTGGAACCCACAAGTTTGCAATATATGTCGAACATTAATGTCCGAGAGTTTTGAAAACCCAAGTCTACGGGGACTAGGGATACAGCTCAATATTAATTCCGCAACTGGGTGAGAGGCTTTCAAAAGATCTCTCCAGGACCTTTCCTACCTAATGATAGGATGCGTAAGCTGCTATTTCCGGAAGCAAGTTAGGAAACAGTAGTGCCTCAGGAGCCAACTACATCCCCTGACGGCCAGATAACCTTTGGGATTAAGGGCAAGAAGTGCCCCAAGGTAGAAGAGGAAAATGTTGTGTTGGAATTTCCTCTGCCTATGCCGGCTATACAGCCATTGGTGTCGACATCTTCGTCTTCTACCCCTCTATTGGATGTGGTACAATTATGTATCAAGCTGAAGAATCAAATAGAGAGCATTCGTAAACAAAACGAAAAGCAGGAAGTAAAACGCAAGATAGAGCCTTGTAAAGCTTCTCTTGTCGCTTCCCAGGGGTCATTCAAACGACCCATGAAACAAGACCTACCAACATGCTCCATATCCAATCCCTGGAGGTTTGCGGAGCAGATGCCGATTTCAAATGGCAATCTCTACATCTCAGAGAAAGTAGGTGCTGTTCCTTTGGACAAAATCATATTTTGGCCAAGCTTTGATGCTTTCCCTAATTGTTGGGTTCGACCGAAGTACGAACCAAAGTCAAGAAAAGAAACGGAACAAAAGGAGGTCTTGATTCTCGTCCATGATAAGGCACAGACTATCCTTTCAGGTAGTCTAAGAAAGGCAGGTTATTCAGAGTCGAAGGTATTCTCACTGAATAACAGGCACCCTTCCTTTCTTGCTCCTACTTCACTCTCATTCCCCTTTATGGGGAAGGCATTTACTTCTGTTGCCAAAGCGGTACAGGCGGGTAAGCCATGTCCCACACTCGATGAGTGCAAGCCTTTGTCACCAGTTTTTCCCGGACAGGAAAAGGATTGGAAGGAAGTCCATTTGACATTTACAGTAGGAAAATTAGACAAGGACGTCGCAAGTCGACAATTCAAGGTATATCTCCCTAAACTGTCTGCGTTGCTCTTGTGTAATCAACAGGAGTCAAAGGAGAGACTTGTGACATCCCTTTCTCTACAAAACTACATAGAGTTGTGTTAAACCTACGAAAGTACCCCAGACATGCTCATGGTCATAGCCAAAATGCATATGGCTATCTTGGTGAAGGACCTTTACGCCTTTATGAAGGCTAGGATAGCATGTAGAGAGTTTGTGTTCGGTGATGCAACAGTGAAACACGAAACAAGGAAGCTAATATCTTCCAACATCAGGGGTAAAGACCTCTTCCTACACGAGGTCATTAAGGAAGTAATTAAGAACGCTACCATGGAGAACATAAGTCTTCTAAAAAAATGGGGCATTCCTTCAAAGAGAAAATCTTCTGTAGCTGTGGGTCCCCAACCTAAAAAGAAGATCGAAATGCTGGAAATATCCGGGCTGCTCAACAACATCCCACTATTCCAGTGACCACGGTGCTACAGGCAGATGGTCAAAAGTCTAAGCCTACTGACTACTCGAAGCATAAAGACGCTTCGGCTAGGAGGAACTTTCCCTCAGGATCGCAGGACCTTCGATCCTTCGGTCCAAAGCCAATTCCTGATGAGCCATTGATGGGAAACAGAAATGTCCCTACCATCATTTCCTTACCTTCTCCTACAGTTCAAAACCCTCCTGGAGGAGTATACCTGAGAGCTATAGAGCATACAGGTGGTAAGAAAACTATAGCTCATCGAGTTCCAGGGAAGGCTGTTTTGTGTTCACGAGAAGGACTCAAGATATCAGTGAGTCATTCTGAACTTGCCTCTCAACAAGTTCATAAAAAACAGCAAGTTTAGAATGTTAATCCTTCTGAACATATGGACCTTGTTCCAATTAGGGGTGTTCGTAGTCTTGTCAGACCTGAAAGGTGTCCTTCGGAACCTTCCAGTCAACCACCCCCCTTCCTCCTATCTAGAATTCATGTTACGGAGAGTGACATTCATCCTAGGAAAGGTACGTGTCGGACTCACAGTCCTAAGTATCTTCAAAGGATTGACGAACTTAGTCATGTCAAAGTCAAGCCTAGAAATAGTTCTGGTATTAATATACCTGATCGAGAGGCTGGAGTGGGCAGCACGCGAAGTATCTCGCCAATGTGCATTCAAAGAGATGACCTGGTTCCCGGGACATCACGGATGCAAGATAAGCTTCTAGAAGTCTCGACTTTCTCCAACTCAGGGGTTTCGATGGTTAAATAACCATCGAAGCCCTCAGTCAAATCAACTCTCCATTCCTTTAGGAATATAAAAGGAGCTCGCGAGGTCTGTCAAGAGACTCAGGTAATCAGTCAGATTTCCAAAATGCCAACAGGAAAAAGCGCTAAACTTTCCCCAGTTCGCAATAGTGACAGACCTGGTGCTAAGGGCACACTGGAAAGATGGTCCCTCTTTAATCGCTTCTCTAGCAAAAATTAGAGCACGAAAGTCCCAAGACTATGCTGATCCTTTCATGGGTGGGAAAGACCCCTTCACACAGATCAAACTCCCTACAACTGATCTGAGACACCGAAGCGATAATAAGACGTCACGATCGAACGTCTCATAGTCTTGGTGAAGTTACCCATCCCTCTCTTAAAGGGATGGCACCTACCACCAGTTCATTTACAATTGAACCACGATGTGACGGTGGATACTCTATCTCGATCCAAACAGATAGAGTTGGGATGGTCCATGGACGCAGATATATTCCCTCCCAGATGGGAACAAGTCCCGGAACTACAATTCGACCTCTTCATCACGAGCGTCTTCAAGAAACTACCTCGCTATATAGCCCCATACAAGGATCCTCTAGTGGGGCTGATAGACTAGATGGGGCTGTTCCTAGTTCTGACCCTAGGTATATTTCCGAAGTTTCAGAAATTAACTGCCTTCGTTTAATCACAGAGAACCCAAACCCTTCATTTCATGATTTTCTTGCTCTAGCGGTTAGGAAAAGGTTTGGGATCTCAGAAGGCAATATAGAATTCTTGGAAGAATACAAGGACAAATCAACTAGAAGATAATATGAGTCTTCCTGGAAAAAGTGGGTTGCGTTTATTAAAGCAAAAGGACCGAAAGAAATTTCGATGAACTTCTGTCTGTCCTTCTTTGTCCACCTTCATAGCCAAGGTCTGGTTTCCAATACGATAAATACGTGCAAGTCAGCCTTGACTAGGCCTCTCCTATATGCCTTTCAAGTGGATCTGGCGAATGAAATCTTTAATAAGATTCCAAAGGCATGTGCTAGGCTTAAGCCCGCAGTACCACCAAAGCTCATCTCTTGGTCATTGGACAAGGTCTTACATAATGGCTCATCTGTAAACAATGAAGATTGTTCTCTTAAGGATCTAACCCAAAAGGTTATTTTTCTGTTTGCTATTGCCTCTGTGGCTAGAGTTAGTGAAATAGTGGCCCTATCCAGAGATGAGGTTCACATTCAATTCACGGAAGTAGGAGAACTGAATCTCTTTCCTGATCCCTCCTTTCTCGCTAAAAACGAGCTACCCACTAAGAGGTGGGGTCCCTGGAGAATCTGCCCTCTGAAGGAAGATGTCTCTCTATGTCCTATAGAGTGTCTAAAGGTCTATCTTCGTAAAACTTCAGACTTCAGGGGAGGACAGCTCTTCAAAGGAGAAACTTCTGGATCAAATTTATCCCTAAAACAACTAAGGGCGAAGCTCCCCTACTTTATTCGTAGAGCAGATCCGGACAGTACTCCCGCAGGTCATGATTCGAGAAAGATTGCTTCATCCCTTAACTTCTTTCAGTATATGGACTTTGAGTGCCTTCGTTGATACACTGGATGGAAATCATCCAGAATGTTTTACAAACACTATGCAAAACAAGTGCATGAACTGAAAACTTTCGCAGTTGCGGCAGGTAGTGTATTAAAACCTGCCCCCTAATTACTGTGGTAAACAGTTAATGGTTTGGGACCTCACATGTCCTCGCACATGTAACGGATGAGAATCATCCAGAGTGTTCTACAAACGCTATGTTAGACAAATCCATGATCCGAAGCAATATGTGGTGACGCTAGGTAGAATATTTAACCTGCCGTCTAATTCTACGATGAACAGCTAATTGACTGGGTCTGTCAAATAAAGGGAGAAGAGGTCATCCTTCTTAGGTGTGACTTCTTTTGATTAAGAGTTACCATGATAACACTGGCTTTGTTCAAAATCCGAGGTGTGGAATTATACAGATAGCACTAGTGCCGGTGTACGAAGTACACAGTGCAGATAGAAGTAACCAGTACAGGAATTATGATGAGAATTTGTTTTATAATTTTTCATCAGTCTGAGAGTGGCACTCATCATTTTTTCCTTCAAGAAGGAAATATAGTCTCTGTACTTGTTACAGGTATAATCCCATTGTCATACTACATTCGTTTTACTAAACATCTCTTTTAGTCATTTATTAGTAATAAATGTCTATTAGAATGAAGTACGCCCACTTTCGCCAGACAATTGTATGTATACATGCCAGAGTTCTTCAACTTACCAAAGTAAGTATCCCTCATATATTTGTATGCATCAAATAATAGATTTAAGAGACTATTTGTATATTCAGTGTGTACT
Source organism: Palaemon carinicauda (assembly GCF_036898095.1). Classification (NCBI taxonomy): domain Eukaryota; kingdom Metazoa; phylum Arthropoda; class Malacostraca; order Decapoda; family Palaemonidae; genus Palaemon; species Palaemon carinicauda. Next base: position 54,881,013 of record NC_090734.1, read on the forward strand.
TATGTTTGGTCATACTATGTATGTTAACCTCAAGATCCCTTTTCTACTGTCTAGAACGACTCTTCCCTGTAGGAGGCAGGAAGCAGTAACATTGGTTATGATTAGTGATGATGACGAATAACGGTAACGTAACTTGTCTCATGTGGTCCCCATGACCATAGAAAAGGTTGCTATATGGTTAAGGCACTTATAAAAATCAACAGATACACTAATGCTCTGGTATGCTTCCATCAGGACGACATGGCTTCAGCCCAAAAAACAGATTTAGAGCGAAGCGAAAAATATATTTTTGGGTGAGATGGCCATGTCATCCTGATGGACCCACCCATCTCTTCTGAAAAAAAAAAAGATCTTCACAGTATCACTCCCGTGGTACTGTATCTGTAACACCATGCTCAATGCTACAAGGAATGTCCACCATAGTGGGAATGGCGCTGTTGTATTCTCAATAGTATTACGAGAACGGGGATAGCCTTTGGACAGCTCCCTTTTATTTTGCCACATTCTCCTCAAAGCGTAAAACGATATTAGGGGTGCAGATTGCTATAGAGGAGTGTCAAGAATACGTCCGCTGATATTGCGATATCCTTAGGAGAAATTTTAAGGATATTCGCGCCAGGAGCTAGAATTCTGGATACCTAAAGGTAAAATTCTCTGGGAATATCACTGTAGTACATATATCCCTTGGAAAGCTACTTTAAGGAACTTCCATCAGGACGACAGGGCCATATCACCCAAAAATAGATTTTTCGCTTCGCTCAAAATCCATTATATATATATATATATATATATATATATATATATATATATATATATATATATATATATATATATATGTATATATATATATATATATATATATATATATATATATATATATATATATATAATATATATATATATATATATATATATATATATATATATATATATATATATATATATATATATATATATATATATATATATATATATATATATATATATATACATATATATGTGAGTATATATACATATATATACACACATATATATATATATATATATATATATATATATATATATATATATATATATATATATATATATATACTTATATATGTATATATATACATATATATATATATATATATATATATATATATATATATATATATATATATATATATATACATATATATATATATATATATATATATATATTATATACATATATATATATATATATATATATATATATATTTACATATATATAGGTGTATATATATATATATATATATATATATGTATATATATATATATGTATATATATATATATATATATATATATATACATTTATACATACATACATATATACTGTATATATATATATATATATATATATATATATATATATATATATATATATATATATATATATATATATATATATATATATACATACATATATACTGTATAAATATATATATATATATATATATATATATATATATATATATATATATATATATATATATATTATACATACATACATATATACTGTATATATATATATATATATATATATATATATATATATATATATATATATATATATATATAGATAGATAGATAGGTGGATATATAGATATATATATATATATATATATATATATATATATATATATATATATATATATATATATATATATATATATATATATATATATTTATATATATGTATATATATATATATATATATATATATATATATATATATATATATATATATATACAAAAATACACACACATATATATATATATATATATATATATATATATATATACATATATATACCAAAGGCACTTCCCCCAATTTTGGGGGGTAGCCGACATCAACAAATGAAACAAAACAAAAAAGGGGACCTCTACTCTCTACGGTCCTTCAGCCTAACCAGGGTCTCAACTGAGTTCAGCTGGTACAGCTAGAGTGCCACAGCCCAACCTCCCACATTATCCACCACAGATGAAGCTTCATAATGCTGAATCCCCTACTGCTGCTACCTCCGCGGTCATCTAAGGCACCGGAGGAAGCAGCAGGGCCTACCGGAACTGCGTCACAATCGCTCGCCATTCATTCCTATTTCTAGCACGGTCTCTTGCCTCTCTCACATCTATCCTCCTATCTCCCAGAGCTTTCTTCACACCATCCATCCACCCAAACCTTGGCCTTCCTCTTGTACTTCTCCCATCAACTCTTGCATTCATCACTTTCTTTAGCAGACAATCATTTTCCATTCTCTCAACATAGCCAAACCACCTCAACACATTCATATCCACTCTAGCCGCCAACTCATTTCTTACACCCGTACTCTCCCTCACCACAATGAGCAATGACTGCTGTGAATGACCATATATATATATATATATATATATATATATATATATATATATATATATATATATATATATATATATATATATATATATATATATATATATATATATATATATATATATATACGGTCATTCATAGCTGTCATTGCTCCACCTTTTTTCAAACAAAGACCCCACCAACAAGGACTGGGTCGACAGGCCACAAGCTTTGGGACCCTACCCAGATTCTCACCCCTCCTCGAACCATCTCCTATACCAGTCTACTCCCCTGAGGTCTCATTCCAGACATCTTCAAAACACTTAGCCGTTAAACGCCGCTACAAACGATCCGTGGGAAGTCAGGAGGCCTATTGATGGGGGTGTGAGGACACGTGACATGGCCCGACCGATAGGACAGAGGTCAGGCTAATTCCCGCTAACCCCCAATTTGGGCCAAGTGGTGTTAAGTCGACCTAGGAACAACTGTGTTGCCTTCTTCGTTATCAAACCTCCATGAGAGGCATCTCCCCTCCTCGCCCTCAAGACATCAGGGAGGCAGGACCTGTGACACATCCTCCACAAGGGAGGAACCAGGGTCTTTTTTACCAAGGTAAGGTGTCTGATTTTGAGATCCTCATCATCATTATCCAACCTTTTTTCCCTTCCTTATCACATCCCATATTTTCCTTTTATCCTTTAAAGAAATATCCTATCCACTGAACTTTTTTTATCTTATTCCTTATTTCCCAACCACGTGTGCCGTTGCTCCTAACCTCAATTGATTCACCCTATGAAAGTGTTGTTTTTGCTTGTGTAGTGTTTAAATTCCTAAGTTTTCACTTTTATTTAATTTGCTTAAATGTTTGAACCACACGACTTCACCGTGTTCCCAGGCTGTAGAAGTAAGTGAGCGGTTAATATTTTATTCCATTTCCCTTTCCAGGGAATGAGATTGCGATGCGGAAAACCTTCGACGGCCTATCACTAACTCCCCGTGAGCAAGTGACAATCCAACTCAAGGCTAAGCCACGTGGCTTACTTGAAATATGAAGCAGTTATCTGTTGTGCTCCCCTTTTATTAATCTTCATTTAAGTATCATTATAATATATCCACTTTGTCGCTATTCCTTGTCTTATTGCTGACTAGTAACCTCACCATTATTATCATTTGTGTACGTGAAGAGTTCCCTAAGCAAGGCCGGACTCTCAAGCATACGGGTGCGTGACATAAATTGGCAACCTTGCCAGGATTCGATAAGACAGTAATTTCAAACTATTTTTATTACAGTCAAACTCCCCCCTTTTCTGTCTTTAGCAATGACATGAATCTCAATTTCATTTTAAAGTAAATTCTTTTATCACTGGAGTTGGAACTGTGGTAGAAAACAGCACCGCGATATGTTTTGGTTTTAAACACCACGTGGTAGGTTTTAGTCCTTTTGTTTAGCAGGATAGCCAACTGTCTGAGAAGAATTTGTGCCTCATGTTCATTTTGAGCGGTGGTTATCACAGATGTGAAGGTTTATTAAATATATTATACATTACGTGATTGATTATTTTGTGTTAAAGAATAAGTGAAGTGAAGTTTACAAAATTTTAGAAAAAAAAAACGTAGCAGGCTAAGCACGTGTTAATTTCCAGTGAGGCATAATTCCTCTGTAGGGTAACGGTAAGAACACGTGGCATTCCTTAATTCGATTTTTTCTTTTGATAGTAATGGTATATAATTTCACTTTGTTATTTTTCGTGGGATATTATTTTCATGTACATTTTTGAAAGGGATAATTTTCGTACGATTGTGTTAAAATTGTTAACCTAAAAATAAAGGCTTTACGATATCACATTCAATTTCATTTTCTATTTTTTTTTGAGTCAGGATATACAATCAAGCAGATAAAACATCTGGGGAGTGTAATTTCTTAAATTAAATTTTTTTTTTTGTTAAAAGGGAAAATATGTGAGAGGGTTGATTCTCTTAGCGAAGCATTAAGCAAACTCAGTGACATTGTTTGTTTTATTAAATTTATCATACTTTAAGTATAAATACAAACTTTGCTTTAAGACACAGAGTTGCAGGTGGTGGTGTTGCAAGAACGCACTCACACATTTTTACAAATCCATTTTTTTATGACTAGCCTAGAGGGTCACACATTCTGGAGATTCCATTTTTTATGTCTAGCATAGAGGGTCATCCATTGTTGTGATTCCATTTTTCTTATGACTAGCATAAAGTTTCAGACATATTTATGATTCAATTTTTTTTACTAGCGTAGAGGGCTACACATTGTGGAGATTCAATTTTTTTATGACTAGCCTGGAGGGTCTCACATCGTGGAGATTCCATTTTCTCTATGACTAGCATAAAGGGTCACACATCGTGGAAATTCCATTTTATTTATGATTAGCATAAAGGGTCACACATCGTGGAGATTTCATTGTTTTTATGACTAGCATAGAGGGTCACACATCGTGGAGATTCCTTTTTTTCTTATGACAAGCAAAGAGGGTCACACATCTTGGAGATTCCATTTATTTAGGACTAGCATAGAGGGTCACACATCCTGGAGATTCCATTGTTTTTTATGACTAGCATAGAGGGTCGCACATTGTGAAGATTCCATTTTTTTTTTACTAGCATAGAAGTTCACCAATTGTTGTGATTCCATTTTTTATGACTAGCAAAGGGGGTCACCCATAGTTGTGATTCCATTTTTTCATGACTAGCATAGAGGTTTACCCATGATTGTGATTCCATTTCTTATGACTAGCATAGGGGGTCACCCATAGTTTTGATTCCGTTTTTTATGGCTAGCATAGAGGCTCAC